>NC_056725.1:1442520356-1442737856 GCF_019279795.1 Protopterus annectens | reverse complement strand
TAGTGCTAACTGAGGTAGATCATTATATGTGGTCATAGCTGTTACATGGTTACCACCTGTCCCACTTTAAGAGGGACACCCTGGGCAGTTGTGTCCTGACAAAAATTTTAAAAAAGGGCAAATGCCCAGATTGAAACAAAAATTTTTCCCATATATTATGTAATAGTTGCATTAAATAGTTACCTGTATCAAAAATTTAAATGTTACAGGGAAACATAAAGTAGCAAATGCTACAAGAAAAATTGAAAGGATAAAAAGTATCCTGTGTACTGCCCGGGTATTGTTGGCCTGTAAACACCATGTGTCCTGCAAATGTCCCATATGGCATTTAAAAAGGTGGCAACCCATCCCAAAAGAGGTTAGTCACCAACACAACTGCAATGAGTGCAAATAGGACAGAAATACAGACAGCTGTCATTTAGTAACTTTCCTTCTTTCATGTACAGGTATTGAAGTATCAACCTCCCTGCATGTATATAGGACCAATTAACAATGGTCAATGTATAAGCCGCAACAACCATAGTTTTAGTCTACAAAATGATTCTTAAAAGGAAAGGGGCCCAAAAATTTTGGAAATATGAAAAATGGAATATGTAGAAATGCAGTCCCCACAAACCTGTATATGCATGTACACCCATACATCTCCCCCCCGAAACAATTGCAATACAGACTGTAATAACATCAAAAACATCCACTCACTCAATTACATCTGCAGAAGTGCATACCGGGAGACACATTTGTAATGTGCCATGTGAAATCGTGCTTTTTATAATGGAACGGGGCATGTTACATTTTGGGAATAGTCCTTATCAGATGGTTGAGATGACGGGTACACTCACATGTAGAACCACATACTCTAGTCCACACAATCCATGGGGACATGAATTAAATATTGTTCCTCAGTTGAAATTTACAAAAAAACACATACAGGCCTTTCCCGGTGGGAAAAGGGGGCCCCCAAGGGGAAATTCAATTATCCCCCACTGTTGCTTTGGTAATGGAGAGCTGAAAGCTGATTGCATGTAATAATTTACTCAGGAACACCAATGGCGGGATCCCAATGTTACAGGTTCTGATATGGATGCTTGCCATACATTAAAACCCTATGCTCATCCCATAGAACCATTTAAACAGAAAAGGGTTTAAGAGATATTTATGAAGACTAAAGCTAACAAGGTATGTAGAACACTCAGTATGTTGTGTATGTAGAGCCTGTTTTGTATTAATTAAAGTTTTGCAATGCATAAAGTGGGAAAAGGTATTATGTAGTGATTTTTGTTGAGCATAGTAAGCTTGTAAAAATTGTTTTCCGTGGGCCAAAGGTAAACATCTATACACCAAAGGGATGCTACATGAGGGCTTTAAAAAAATTCCACACCAGTCAGTGGTAGGGTTTGTCCAACAAGAGTGCCATAAATAGTATATGTTGATATACTGTCACAGTAGGCATGGGGGCATATAATGAGAAAAAATGTAAGGTGGTCCTGCTGTGCAAGTATGCTTTGCATTATGGGATAATTTTTAAAAATTTGTGTAATGTACAGTATTGTAGGTAGATTTTGGGATATTTTACAGCATAACTGTTATATCATGCAAAAAAAAGGTTTGTCTATTGGCATGTACAATACACAATAACAGGATACATATGGCTTGTAGTCGGGGACACTGTAACAGCATGATAGCTAATTGAAATGGAAGAGCTACTCAATTATCCATGCACAAAGGACATGTAATAGCTTCACAGGTTCATAGTTAGGTACTATGTGTCTGGCCAAGTCCATCTGTAAGCCCAACTACAGTGTTTTCACTGGCGCACCCCCCTAGGGTATGTCCTGTGTCGGAACAGCAGAGCCATGTGTTACCTGCACCTGTGTACAGTGCCACTGCAGTGATCCCTGGTACATGTGTGTCCCCCATCCACCCATGGTATCTCAAAGAGTGCTAGTGAGTGTCCCTGTTTGATGTACATAGGAATCATGTTCCAAAGCATGGTGAGTGTCTCATTCAAATGTATCCTCCATTCCACTCATCTTTGCATTTGTGTACATATCCATGAGCATGTTGCTCAGTGGTTTTTGCTTTGTTGTTATGGAGTATATCCATCAATATTGGGGACAGGGGGATTTTGCAGAGGTCACCCTGAGTATGCAGTATGCAAATGTGTACGTTGTGTTCTGTGTTGTCCACATTCCCGGGGGTCAAAAATTTTGGTGTGTTAATGTTGTGGTATGAAAACCATTGTTTCTGTAAGGTACCCCCCAAAAGGGGGTGTGTCCCCTTGAATGTGTTTTCAGGAGTATAGAGGTACAATGGGTCCCTTTTTTCCAGCTAAAAACCCCCGATAAGGGGGGCCCCGTGAAGGATATCCCCCCAAATTGGCAATATGGTTATCAAAGGGGTTATATGTGTACTAAGATCCCAAAATTAATTTTTCCCCAAGTGATAGTCAGTGGGTGATTGGTGTAATCCAAAGGGGATGTCTATGCACCTTGTGTCTGCAGCTTGAGGCCATTTTTAACACCAGGTATCCATCACAGTGACCCCCTTTATGGGGGGTGTCTGTATCAGCTGGTGGATCAATCATCCCTTGTTTGCAGTTTCTGGAAACCTATTCAGGAAAGTCCTCTGTGTCCCTGTACCTGGGAAGCATATACAACATGAGGGGCCCTATGAGGGACTGTGGTCCCAAGTGTCAATTACAGTAGGTATGGGCTACCCTCATTGTGGGGGTCCTGCCCTGAGCCACTTTGCATAACATCTGAGACGGGGGGTCGATGTGCAGGTGGATGTGTATGTTGTCAATACCAGAATGGAGAAGGGGGAAAGCCAATGAGAGGACAAGGGCTGTGTGGCCCCCAATCATCAACTACCCTGGTAACTGTATCAAAGGAGTCCACCAGGTGTGGGGCCATGGTCTGGCCCTAACAAATCCAACCTGGGTGGATCAAAGGTCTGGACCCCACCAATGTCTCTGTGAATGACTTCCATGATGATGTGCCCCATAGCCTTGCAGAACAGTCCAGTCGGGGTAGGGCAATAGTCCCTGGTTCATTGTGGCCCACCTGTGTGGAGTGTGATAACTGTTGCTGGCCATTCAGGGCCACAATGTCTGATACAAGGCTATTAGTGAAGGCCAAGGGGGGAATGTGTTCTGAGGTTTGTGTAAATCCAGCCTGGGATGTTGGATGGTCACATGGAGTCTGTGTTCCAGGCCTTAGAGAGTGCAGGTTGAACGGGTTTGGACCAGGGACTCTGCATTGTTCCTGTATAGATTTTGGCCCTGTAGGGAGTGAGAGGTGTTTAGCATTGAACCATCTGCCAGGATGTTGCCAATATCAGTCAGTTCTGTAATGTTCCTGAACTTTTGTATGTCAGAGCAGATGTGGGTATTGCCATCTACTGACATACCTCCAAATGCTTTGTGGTAGTCCTGGAACAGTAATGTTTATAGCTAGCTTTGGAGGATGTGAAAAGGGGATCCCAGATTCCTACGGGGCTGACCAGTGAGCTACCCACCCATGGGATTGTACTCCACTTTGCAACAGCCTCCCCCTTTTTGTTGTACATTATGTCCATGGAACTGGCCCCCAGAGGGGCGCCATTATCTGGGGGGTACCATCATGGCTCTGTTTGGGATAGCATGATCCATGCAGTCATGTAAGTGCTAATGAAGTGCACTGGTGTATGTTTCAGCATTTGTAAGTATTTCCATCTGCGGGGTGCATGTTTACTACCCTGTCATAAGACGCTGAAGTGGGCCCTTGTAAAATTTGTACTGTGTTTTCCCTGAGGGTGTGGTCCCGGGGATGTGGATAACAAGGGTGATTAAATTCGAAACTACCAATGAGGGATAACCCCAGGTGTGGAACACCAGTCACATGTTGGTAATGTCCATGTCAGGATATTGTTGGTTTTGGTGGTTTTTAGGGGTTGATCCAGCCAGTGGAGGTTATGAATCCCAGAAAGTGTTGGCTAATGGGTACGAGTAGGTATCCCATTTAAATGGGGGGAGTGTCAGTCTCATCAGTAGTTCCTGTCTGAACCCTATGTCCAGTACCCAAGAAATGGGGGCGGGAAACCCGGGGTATGGGGGAACCGAAGTTTTGTATAGCTTTCTGGCCACAGTTAGTTGCACGTGGATCACCTCTGATGCATTGTCTAAGTAACCAGCCTGGGGTGTGTACATCCTTGTGAAATATGGACACCCCCCCGGGGGTTTTCCCGGTCCTGGTTACATGACTGAAAGGTGTGGTCTGCATATAACCTGTCAGTGCAGGTGTGTCGGGAGCCAGAGGCAGGCCCAGTCACTGCAGAGATATAAATTGGTCCATTATAAGGAGTCCCTTTGCCTGAGGGGAAAAATGAAGTTTCAAGCATTGAGTAACATTCCCCCAGGTTTTGCTTGCCTGTTCCTGTTCTGGTGGTGAATATGTTATTGGAAACTGTGACAGGCAGTATAGGAGCAGCAAGAGCCTTACATGTTATCTGTAATCCCAGGGCGACAGGTGCAGGTCATCTGTGCCAAAGCATGTTTTTTGTTGACCATGTCATTCAAAGCAGACAGATACTGGATGCCTGTGGAATGACAGCAGAAGCAACCTGTTGAAGTGAAACATTCGGGGTTGTACAGTGGTATCAGTCTGGATGAATGCAGAATGCTTCTCAGGCTTGGCGATACCTTCTGGGCTACAAGACTGAGATTTGCATGTCCCTGTACATGTAGTCCAGGAAGTTACATCTCAGGGCAGTCACACTAACATGGAGAATGACAGTCAAATTGTACCTGGTGAGGTGTGCATGGGTGCATAGGTTATGTTGGGATCCTTCCCCGACAGCCAGATGTAAGACTATCCCTTTGTAGCCGGGAGGACATAGTGTGACCCTACAGAGTCCCCTATGACTGGTGTTTTGGGGTATGTTATAACACCCTATTGGCTGTAGTTGATGGGCACACATGAGTCTGTGGGCTATAAGAAATTGGGTTTTGGGGGGATGGGGCTCCTTTTTGCCTACAAGAGTATGGAGGGTTCTGCAAATGTGTATAACTATGTGTGGCCTGTGGTGGTGGAGATCTGGGAGACTATGTGATGAGTGGGTGTGTTGCAAATGTTAACCCCCACATAAATGTCAGGTTCAGTCGGGGGGAGAGCATTACCCCAGCATGGCTACATATGTGCATCTCCCACAGGCTGTAGTGTCGATGTTGGGAGGTGAGCATTGACTGTGTACATGAGACAATTCTCTATTCCCTCATGTTTGCCATATTCATCTATAGACAGGCAAAACACTGGTAAGTGACATTGGCATGCCTGTATATTCAACCATGTCTCACAAGATATGTGATTTTGTGTACAACAGCTGTTGTACTGTAAGCAACTGGAAATGTAAGGACAAACATTTACTTATGGAAATGAAATGGGTGCTATAGTAATTGTAGCTCATGAAGTGCTTACATGTTCTGAACAAGTCTGAGCATGAATATGCAATACAGATAGGGTGTTGGATAATATAAACCCACTGCAACCCACAAGTGGAGACCGTCAAAATTTGGGAGGCACTGCACTATTACCCTGCTGAGTATGGTCTGCAAGTCATCCTTTATCAACGAGATGTTAGCAGTACAGATGTAGATGACAGTAGGGATGATTTCACACTGCATAGCATACCTGTGACAGTCATGGAATCATCCCCCAACTGTGTTCCAGCACACTGAGTATACTAGATGTACCTGTATGTCACAGGAGTGTTCAAAGTGGCCTGTTGACGGGCAACACTACAAAGGTGTCTGAGTGACATGTGAAACACCCAGTGGCAGCTACAGAAAAACAGGGTTAATGTTTTGTACTCCCCATTGTAGCCCATACCACACAGACAAAGGGGAGGCATCTATGAAAATGTGAATGGCCATGACCTAGGAGCAATAGCTGTCTCAGTTTTTACAACATACAGAATGGGCTTTGTGGGTGGGGGGACATATGTGCACAATCTGACAGTTTCAATAGCATTGTCACCGCTAGGTGAATAACCCTGTACCCATTAACTACCACCGGGCAGCGGTCAACATTATGGACACTGTGTAAGGGATGGTGCTGTGCAGTTCACCTCCTGAGCTGGTGACTCCCGGGCCTATTAGGTAGTCAAAAACCCCCATGTCATGACAGGGTGCCATCCATGAGCATGGAGATCATTGGACAGGCATACTCAGTGGGTGACCAATATGGATCACATATCACCTTTAAGGGTATTGGCCATGTGGATGGGGACACCAGCCTTCACAATCCTCACCCCCTATGCAGCATGCTGGCTACCTTGCATAAAGACATGTGCAACACTGTGATTTGGACATGCTACATGTACATATCCTGATCTGAAAGACATTTTTGGACAGCCACCTTCCTACAAAAGGATCCCCAAAGGGGACAGACCCCTGTCCCAAACATGTTACATACCCTGCCATACCATGCAACCCTGCCATCAAAGCTGCACATGTCATCTCTGTCATAATGGGGGAACCGCATGGTAGATGTATCATTAACGCTGGATCAGAAATGGGCACTGATGCACCTGGCGTGGCAAAATGGCTGTTGGATACAGCAGAAACCTTTGCCCAATGCATTTTGATAACCACCCCTAAAAAACGCCCCCAGCCATTGTCCCATGTATCACATGTGCAACACAGGGATACGTGGCAGGATGTTGAACTGCTGTACAGTGCCGGGAGATGTATATGGCAAAAAACATGCATGTAAAGGTTTCCTCACATGTCTGTCACTGCTCATGTCCTTAAGGCAGTGTATTTTTGATATGTGACATATAAAAATCAAGGTCAACAGCAATGTGGACACATCCAGGCATGTGCTGATAGGTAAGAACACCAGTACAGGCAAACAGACATGCCCACATCAAGACAGCATTCACATGGAGTATGAGCAATGTAATGAGGTGAAAACAAAAGGGGATGATATCCCAAAGCAAGGTGTTACATTTTGTGACACAAACATGTCAGTTTTGTCAGTGTCATGACGACAAAGATAACTGTTCATATGTACTAGATTTAATACAAATGTATGTGCAGCTGTATCTCTGTAAATTTTGTGATACTGTACCTGTCTCCATCATTATGTCTTCCAGATAATGCCTCATTACGCCTGCCATTAGCCCCCTGGAGGATGATGCCCCCCCTACCCCATGATAACTATGAGGTGTTGTTCCCCGGGCCCCAGCATGCCCAGCGCAAAGACCTGTGGGAGGCTGAGGAGGGTTAAATTGGGGGGCCATAACCCCACCACATGCGACACTGCACGGACCTGATAAAATGCAAACAGCTGCCAATGCAATCGCCAGGGGAAAAAGGGGAAAAGGTGGTGGGCCACCAACCCAGCCCCACTCACACCACCAAAGGGGCTACTGGCCAGCCTGGGGACACCCCCGAACAGCATCCACAACACTAGCTGCCATCGTGGAGGTGGGTGTCTCCCCAAACCCCCGAGCCTGGAGTTGCCTGGTAAGTCACTACTGCACATATAAATATTATATCCCATTTAGTTGCATGTGTCACCAAATTAAAGTAACATCATATGCAAGGTATTTTTCACACATGCTACTATAGTTTCCCTGTGTTAACATGTGCATACCATATGCTATTTTACAGCAAATTTTTAACATGCACATGTGTGTCATACAGTCATGGATAATGTTCAAACTGCTTTTCACCCCCATACAGGTCCCCTGGTGCCCACAGACATCAGTCCTTGCAGGTGGGCAGTTACGATCAGGATGTTAATGCATAGATCTATTCCATGTGGGGTTTAAAACATGTACACAAATGTATGGTCCAGTCAAAATACAGGTCATCTGTCATCAATCACACTGGCTACCCATGTGCAATATATACAAACTAAAAGAAAAACCGACATGAAACCACAGTATCTGTCATTGCTAGATGTGGACAGCTGTGCATAAAGGTGGAGGTTTGTTCAATGTGGAATATGTACTATACATTGAACAACACATGTGGGAGCAAACAGTACCAACAGTGAGCTGGGATATGGGCAGCCCCCAGGGTTCACCATTGTGGGAAAATGCCCCCGCAATGGGGGCAACATTGTGATGTGCCATCTGACATGTCCCAGACATTGTGTTCGGGTGCAATATTGTCTCACTATCCCATAATACATACCCCAAACCAAACATACAACCCCTTTTTCTGCATAACCCTGTGGAAGTGAATATCTGACATCTATGGGTGTATGTCATATGGGACAACACAGACATGTGGGTAGATGGCCCACAAACATTTGGCCAACACATGCACACATGGCCATGGAGGATGGCCCATTGCACACAGTAGATTGATGTGTATACCCTGTTGCACATTGTCCACACATTCCCAAAAAGCCTTTGTTGAATGGTTATATAGTTGATTGGAACACTGGACATCCAAAAACCTGTGCACAGCTTTTGGGGGTGTCACTTTTCGACCATATAAGATGTGTTGAACATCATGACTGTGTCAAGCATGTCACCTGTACAGCTTCCAAAAATGACACCACATCAGGCCACAGATACTACATTTCCCCTTTCTGCTGTTTGGGCATCACTGTCAGCCTGCACCTTGGGGTGTGGTACAAAAGTCATGTGGGACATGGTGTATTGACAAGTTTCCGTGTGGACAGGTTCCAGGCAGTAAAAATTTTAAATTGTGCAGGGGGGCATCTGTAGGTCTTCCAAACCCGTCACATGCCCGCATGGTTTAGGGGTATAACCTCGCCCTGGGTCACAATCCCAGTAGTTATGTAATGTGTATGCAGTCATGGCTATGCACTGTGTGTGTATTCCACACTGTATAGCAAATAATGCCTCATGATGCCATGCAATGGGACAGTGTCTGTTTTACACTGTATGTGTAGAACCCCCATACTACCCCTTTAATGCTCATGCACATCTGCTAAAATGCATTCTATCAGGGCATACAGACAACACTGCAATGGAACCCAAACCGCTGTACATGTGTCAGGACACCATTGTGTCAGAATGTATGCATGTCAATGCACACAGCAGATTACATGTCATACCATGTCAAGGTCACATCAGCCATGTGTACTGTTAACCTGTGCTGGTCCCATGGGTATCACAGGGATGCATGCTTACTACCCTGATTGTGTGAACTGCATGGCTTTGATATAAAGACATGCTTGCTGTTGTGTGCAAACCCCGGGATGTATGCTAAACCACTATTAATGTCTGAGCTGCATGCCCTGTTTTTCAATGCATGTGATGCCTCTGTTCACATGCATGGTCTGTCTTTTTGTGCTGGGTTTTTCTGTGTCTGTCTCTGTGTGTTGTTGTCTGTTGTGTGTCTGTTTGGGTTTTGTGTGTGTGTTGTGTTCTGTGTTGTGTGTCTGTGTGTTGTGTGTCTGTCTGTCTGTTGTTTTGTTTTGTTTTGTTATTGTAATGTAGAGTCTTTCTTTGCATTCACAGGTGATGTAGGTGTACCCCCCGCGTCCATCTGATGTTAGTGTCCCCCCAACCAGCAGTGATGTATGCAAAGGGACAGGCAGGGGTTTTAGGGGGTGAATCTGTGCCAATGGTTGCCATCCCAGCTATGTCCCCTTTCCGCACAGTTCTCATGCCAAACATACCCCCTCACCAGTGGCCATAGAGGAAGGACAGTCAGCGGGGTTAGCTTGGAACAGGAAGTGTGGAAAAAGGTGTGTCTTTACACCATGGTGCAGTGTTACTGCAGATGTGCCACACAGGATGTGGGCCCGTGTGCTGAGGAGGACCTCTGGCAGACATGCACCTGCAGGAAAAGGGGCAGCTGGTGTCACCCGACCCTGTTTCAGACTGTAATTTGGGACAGGCTTTCTGAATGGCAGAACAGAGAAGGGCAGAGGCTTCAGAGGGCTGCTATCCATTCTTTTAAAAGACAAAATCCAGGCATTGGCAAATGCTCAACAGCAGATTGCTGAATTCTGGACAGGCGATTGGGTGACATGGTTGGAATCCTTGACCGGCATGGCAATCCTGAGTGTGACTGTCTGTGCTGGAACATCTGGGAGGAGTGGGAAAGGCCCGTGGACATGGCCAGCTAACCCCCTGGTGCAGGTCAACGTGAAAGTCTCACATGCCCCCCCACAGTGCGGTAGGTAGCAGGAGCTTTTGCGCTGTCCACACCAGGAAAAGCAGGCCCATGGTGGCCCTGGATGTTCCCCGCGGGACAGGGTTTCCCGTGGACATGTGTCATCGGACAGACCAATCTGTACCTCTGCCTGGTAGTGCCCTGCAACCCCTGGCAGGACAGGTCTGGCGTGGCACACAGTGAGCTGTACATCCTGGTCTGTATAATCTGGGGCTGTCAAAAAACCCTGTGTAGGCCAACATGGCAGAACTGTGTGCACACAACACGCACAGCAGAAACATCTGTGGGCACCCCAAAACCCACATGCATAAAAACCCACATGTCCAATCAGATCACCCGCCCTACCCACACATGATGTCATCCACTGGTGCAGATGCCCTGGCAAAATTATACCCTGTGAAGATGATGCCCGTGGATCCCCGTCATCCACACCATTTCAGGGGCATGCCAAAGGTCTGATGCCCGGGTGAACAGAATGTGAGAAGGGGTATAAGTTTTGTATGGGGTGTATATTACATTTTTGTTGAATGCACCCGACATCCAATACAGGTTTAGAAAGCATTGTTTATGTTCACAGTATGTGTCTTGGTAACAACAGTAACAGCATGTTGGAAAGCCCTGCTTTTCCTTTAAATCTAATTCATGGCCTAAGACATTTTCAGTTTCCCATGTTAAATGTGGATACCCAGGCTGTTGGCAAAACCAGCAGCTATATGTGTCAACCTTGTTGAAAAGGCACCATTCAAATTTCCCCCATTACTATCCAAAACATACTTTTAAAACCATCAAAAGGACATCCCTCCGGGACACACGGAAATGACATTGGGGGTTTAAAGGGGGTTCTATTCAAGGGTTTAACCATTAACATGAGGGTCATGTTCATAATACACTGTCCTTCAATAGAAACACAACAACACAGAAACACACAGTAACATGCCCCCCCTCACGGGGGCAAAACCCATAACCACTTGAATTTAGGGGAGGACCCCTGCCATGTGGTAATCACCTCACGACTGTGCACCCACATGACGCCAAAAAACATGTACAGGTAGCCGTAAGGGTGGAAAAATCAACTATAGCTCACACCATATTTAAACCTTCGTTCGTATGGTAGCATAACCCTACTCCCCACCCGACAGCCAACATACACACCACCCCCACCCAACACCAACCAACCCACACACCTGTGGGTAAAATGATTCAATACAATGCTGACATGGTGATACAAATGCCCATTCTTGTTTTACATGCATATGTAAATTCACAAAGTGTAAGGGTTGAAAATTGGGGGGTATTCCCACCCTAAATGGAATATGGTCCCAAGCAAAAACCCCTGGCAGTACGTGTCATCCCTGTATTGAAATCACAGCATGAGCAATTGGGGATTATTGTACCAACCCACCTTGAAGGCTCTATTCACAGGGTGTTTTACAGGTGTCAAGTGATTTACATCATAACACCCGACCGTGTGGGTTTAGTCTTATTCAAGTAACAGTAACATAGCTACTGTTTGCACATGTAATGGTAGGATGGTGAACACCGTAGCTGCCACAAACTCCATCTGAAAAGGGGGACCCCCTTTTGTAAACACATCCACCATACCGATGACATTACATGCAGTATTTACCATATACAGGTGTAATGATGGGGTGATTGCCCGCTGTTGTAGTTTAACACAATGAAAGACACACACCACACAACAAACCCCCACACAACACCCAACCATGTTTTTATCACAATTGGGGGCATTTACATACAGAACTGGGCTGTTGAAATGATGGTTGTCATGGGTAACTAGTACAGGGGAATGTTACCCACAACTTGCTATTTTGTACAGCAAACACCATGGATACCCTTATTCATGTATTGTGACCCCGCTGCAGGGCAGCAAAAGAATGTACTATGGTTTTGTTTTGTGGGGTGTGTTGGTGTCATGTACAATTCACACTTAATGTATGTCATATCCCAAAAATGATGTTTTGGTGTACACAACATACTGTTCAGCAAAACCCAGGGCCCCTTTATTTTAACCACCTTTATGAAAATGGGATATTCACATAACACATGATGGCCCTGCATCATTTTTGTTGCACAGTTTCTGTAACCTATGACATCCCCTGGTCATGAGTAAAATGGTGTTTTTAATGTATGGATGTTTTTTGCTTCCCAAGGACATGGTGATGTCTGAGGGTAAATAGAATCGATTTACCCTTATTGCACCTAGACATCTTGATGGCCTTATGTGATGGTATCTGTAGGGGGCCTTTTGCAGGGGCACTAACATTGGGGTCATGGTTTTGGTGTTGTTTGGGTTTGGTGGTTTGGACAACGCAATCCCGGTGTCCTCACTGAGTGTTATTCCCCATTGTTACTGGATTGCAGCTGTATTAACCCTAACATCTACATACTGTCAGAATTGTAGTGCACATTGTGAACAAAGTTCACTTCGACACTTTTTTGTTTAGAAATTTTGCTCAAGACAGTGTTCTAGGGGGTGAGATGCCCAGAGCCCGTTTGTGATGGCCATACTTCCCAAATGCTGGTTAAGTGGACATCCCCTGAACCTTTTAGGCCCTGTGTATGGGCATCCATTTCCAAAGGTGTTCATGGGAAAGATGTCCATCCCGTGGGTGGATTCCACTTGAACACATTTACCTTGAAGTTACGTCGGCCTTTCTTGTGTTTAAATGCTGGGCAGTTGCCCCCCCAGCCTGTGTATCAACAGTAATTCAGACTGTTTCCCTACATTCCCAGTTTCCTTTGTGATGTGTTCCCCGGGATCCTCTGGGAGTGTGTGTTTCCCGAAGGTAGCCATTTGAACTGGAAATGCTGTAGTGTGATAAGGGGAGTTATGTTTTCCCACCCGCCAATTTTTTTGTTTGTTTCCACTTGGGACAGATAAATTTTTTGACTGCTCACTCTCCATACATTCCCTTGGCATCCCTTTGCTGATGAGCATCCCCCAGAAGTTTCCCTGGGAGTGCTGTGTTCCAGTAATCTTTGGGATTTTTTGTAACTGAAAAGCAGTGTGATAAGGTAGTTAGGTGTATGTTACTCCCCGCCCTGCCCGTGTGTGTGTGTGTTTTGTGTTTCCACTGCCTGGGACAGAGTAATGCTTTTAGACTGCTCACTCTCCAACACCCCTTTTTTGCCTTTGCTGATGATGTCATCCACCTAGAAGTATGCCTCTGGGAGGTGTGTTCCAGTAATTTGGTAGGTTCTGTAACTGTTTCTGTAGTGTGATAAGGTAGTTAGGGGTTGACCCCACCCTGCCGTGTGTGTGTTTCCAGCTGCCTGGGGACAGAGTAATGCTTTTAGACTGCTCACTCTCCATACATTCCCTCGGGCTTTGCCTTTGCTGATGATGTCATCCCCCAGAAGTATGCCTCTGGGAGTGCTGTGTTCCCGTAATCTTTGGGAGCGGGTTTTGTAACTGCAAAAGCTGTAGGGGATAAGGTAGTTAGGTGTATGTTTAAAAACCCCGCCCTGCCAAGTGGGGTGTGTGTTTTCCCGCTGCCTGGGACAGAGTAATGCTTTTAGACTGCTCACTCTCCATACATTCCCTATGGTTTTTGCCTTTGCTGATGATGTCACCACCTAGAAGTATGCCTCTGGGAGTGTGTTCCCGTAAACTCGGTAGCTTCTGTAACTGCATAATGCTGTAGTGTGTAGGGTTTTAAAGTTCAATCCCAGCCCTGGTGTGTGTGTTTTCCCCGGGCCCGGGGGCAGAATAATGTTTTAGACGCTCACTCTCCTACACCCCCATCGCTTTGCCTTTGCTGATGATGTCACCCCCCAGAAGTATGCCCCTGGGAGTGCTGTGTGTAAACTTTGGGGATTCTGTTTCGTAATGCTGTAGGGGGGAAAAGTATGTGTTCAACTGGCAGGGGTGTGTGTTTCAGTTTCCCCGGGGTATCTTGGGGTACTCAATTTTCAGTTTTTTTGCTTACCATAAAAGGGGTTTGAAACCTGGGTTGTAACCATAATTGCCTAGGGTTTTAGTAAATTCACAGCCCTCCTTTTTCAGCTGTGGGGAAAAAAATGCCCTTTAGAACCACTCATACATCACTTTTTCCTTTTATTATGTCAAGTTGCTTTTGGGTGCTGTTGTGAATTGCAAAATTTTACATATGTGTGTTTTTAAATATTATTAAATATTTTTTATTATATATTTTATTTTTAAATTTTATTTTTTGATATATTTAGATATGAAGACATGTTAAACATATATGTCTGGGGAATCAGCACTATTAATTTTTCGTGACTGTGAAACCCAAAGTATGTAATCTGGCAGTGGAATGCCATCGTTTTTTGTGCAGGGTCCCGGGTTGTATGTGTAGAATGGGTTTTTTTTTTAAAATAATTAAAATTATATAAGGTCAAAAAATGGTTATTAATTTGGGGGTTAGATGGGGGATAAACTATTCTTGGACTAACTATGAATGGGTTGACTAGTGTACCCATTTATCCCAGGGTGTGATGCAGTCCCGGGTGTATGTGTGTTTGTTGCAGGGCTGAAAAATAGTTGACAGCATGGGGGGGGGTAGGCATACTATCATTGAGAACTTGCCTGGGTGCTTGCCTTACCCCTAAGCTGGGGGTGTTATACCTGCCTGGTGACATTTGGGGGGGACAAACGTAGTGGGGTGTCAGGGTGTCGGCTGCACAAACAGGTGTGATCGCACAACAGCAGATGAATGGGGACACCCGAAAAAAACAGTAATGTGAGCAAGCAGCATAAAACAGGTTTCTTCCACTCTACACCCGTGTATACCTGGGGGCATTTCAACACAGTCCAACCAAATGAGAAGGGCTGCAGCAGGCAACATAGACCAACATGTGCAGGAGGCTGAGGGCAGTGGGGTGTTGCTGCTGAACAACCCTTACTGGGGTGACATAAGACTTTATAGACCCAGGGTGACTTACCAGGGCTACATGAGCTGGGGATGGTGGAGCACTTTGGGGGGGACAGAGACCTCCTACAGGGGTTGTTGACCTTTTGCCACACATGACACATCAAACAGGCCGAGGGAAACCCATCACAGTGGATATGATGGTATGTGTTAGCCTAGGTATACTAGCCACAGGTACCTCACACAGCACAACTGGGTATCTCACAGGCATCTGCATCCAGAGTATTGCACCAGTTCACAGACGCCATGTCAACACATGCTAGTGAGCATGTATATGTCCTCAACACATGTGATTAGTAGACCAGCAATATGCATCTCTTCAACCACATGGCTGACTAACTGGGGTACTGAGTGCTATAGCCTGCACACACATACACATCAAAGCACCACCCAGTGAGCAGGGTAGGGCATACATTCACTGCAGGGGCATACCCTCCAACAGCTAGGCCATATGCGATGGCCAGGGCATTAGATTGAATGTGTGTGTTGTCTGCCCTGGAAGCTATGATGAATCTGATATATGGTTTCTGACACAGCTGTACCACACCTTTGCCAATATGCATATCCCCTACAGTCTCCTAGTGGGGGATGCTGGGTAACCACTGGTGTCATGGCTGATGACACCCATCAGCAATGCACACACACCTGAACACTCACACCATAATGAGGCAGATGCACAGGCAAGACATATAATTGAACATGTGTTTGGGATGCTCAGGTCACGGTTCTGGTATCTGGACACATCCGTGGAGCCTGCAGTATTCCAGCTACATGCACACAATTGTTATGGTATTTGCTATGCTAAAAATCTGATCCTGCAGTAACAGTTGCAGAAAGCATGGGGGGGCCACATGGCCCAACACCACTGCCAAGGCCTGTACAGGCCAAATTGGAAGGAACTACCTGAGCAGGGGTCGGAAAAAGGCGACAGTATGACCTGCCCTTGGCAAAGAGGCAACACAAGGCATATGCACTGACACAGTAGGTACCCAGGGGTTTTTCCTCTGACCTGCACAGTACAATGGATGCCAAACATGACACTACCTGTGATCGCGCATGTATAGTAGGTGCACTTTTGCATCCAACATAGGCAGCCCTCCAGCACCATCCTCAGGTCCAGAACACCCCAGGGTATCACCTAACAATTGGCAGTTGTATTAGAATGTGTATTTACCCTTGCTATGGTAGGTATCTGAGGATACATGAGACTATGGAGGCCGAATGTTAGGGGAGCAGACAGTACATGTCGATAGTGGCACAATGAGATGTGTAGCACATACAGGGGGCACAATGGTAGCCAGTAGTACACAGGTGTCCTAACCCACTGCAGATTATGGGCTGAACATCATGTGTGTCCATACAGCCCACACCCTTCCATGCAGCTGGACAGGTGTGACCAATACAGACAAATGATATACAATGGCCTATGGATATGCCCAATGAATGACCCCAACCCCAAAACACACAGACTACAGCAGGAGGGAGTTTGATGTAGGTTGTGAAAGCTAGGAGTCAACACCACTATGCTGGTATTTAAAGCTGGGATCTGCTACACTGGTATCCTCCAACCAGCAATTTAGGTAGGTCCACAACTGACATGGAGTACCTGGCATACCAGTAAATAGGCAGTGTGTACAACTGTCAGCTGTGCCCCTTTCCCAAACCCACATGTGAGAGTCATGTGCCCCCACGGGGCTGTGTAGGACTGTGGATTTGGGTTTGGGTGTCCCCCATGCAGAATGTAGCAACTGTCAATGCCACATGACCATTAGCTACCCTGCAGACACAGCATGCACCTGTCTGTGTGAAAGGGGTCCAAACCCGTCTGACTATCTGGACATGTGACACATGCGATAAGTTGACCATACTTGGCATGCTCACACATGCGGTATGCGGTAATGTTGGGAAACATGCAAAAGTCATACTGGGCATGCTCACACACAAAAAAAGGAGGGCCCGGCATGCATACACCAGTGGTCCGGACATATCTGCCAGTACATTGCTATACTGTTGGATGACTGTGCTGTATGGGTGTGTGTGGTCTATTGTCTGTACATATGCCATGGTTTTTGTTAATTCACATGAGCTATGTGGGGTACCCACCAACATTTAAAAGGCGGTTCTTTGTTTCGGGACAACCTTTGGATACGGACTGGGTAAGGCACATTCCAGCAGGTGGGAGCTTTTGGGGGGTTTACAGTGTTAAGCACTGCTGACCTCTGGTTACAGCACCTTATACCTGTTTAGACTCCACATTTCTTTGACAGTGCACTACTGGCATACTGGTAGACAAACAACAGCGCCTCACCGACATTTGTGCTTACATTTGTCACTCACCGGGGGGTGCGATCCCCCGTGATTTAAAATCGGGCTACATGACTACAGTATTGGGTATGTCTAACCATTTGGGATGGCAGGGCACGGGACTCGGCCTGTCCAGTGATGTTTTATATTATATGGGGTTCCTCAAAGATCTGCTCCCATCTGCCTGATACATGGGAACCGATACTCTGCAATGCTGACATGTGAATGTTATTTTGTTAATACAGCTGCCCGAGTCATGCTACCATACCTACTGTAGTTTTTCCCCCTTTCAGATTGCCAGGAGACTGTAGGAGTAACACCTTTCCCACTTTGCATGGGACAGTCCCTCATTAGGCATATGTCATGTGACAATACTCTACCCTTAACTGTCCTGATTAGTAGCATCCACCGCTAGATTTGCTTTGATTTGTGCTGATATGTATATTTCTGTACTATGCATTTTAGGTATGTTCTGCCCTGGTCCCCGACATTTCTACACAGCAGGCATCCATTCTCCTGCTGGAAAAACCACAGTACTACACTTCCGACATTCCCTATTTCCTACTGCTCTGGACCCGTGCTGCATGTCTACTCACTCCAAGGATATTCAGAACTCCTACGCTTATAATCCTCGCACATACGTGTGCTTGATTGTCAGGGTGTTCATGTGCTGGTCTGGATTTAGGCTTCTCCGACTGGTGACTAGAACTGCCCTGTAGCTGTTCAAATATCAGACATAGCACATGGACAGAGTTAGTCCAGACTGTTTACAAATGCAGGTGTTTGAGCACCTCTGACCACATTATTAGGTTGGCACTACAGAATATAGGGCGGGGAGTGGTTTCACTACATTTCATTCATTTATTTATACAATGAATATTATTCTGGACATCAGTTATAAATTCACTACAGGTATGCAATAGTCCTGTCAACAAATGTGACGGTTGGTGTACATATGTGTACGGACCTCTGTGATACTCGGAGACTAGTTTCTACGGTCACAGGGACAAGGCTATGACAAATCAGGGACAATCGTGGACACTTCTACCATATTAGTACTATTAACTTGGAACGTTTTGACAGATTCGTATTACTACTTATTTTCTGCAGTTAAATGTATCTATTACTCTTAATTGTTGTAATTAGTCATTCTCATTCAACACCTTTCCTCCAAAGGTCACTGGCTTTGTGAGTGATTAAGAGGCTGGCCAGTTATTGTGCGAATGCTCTGACCATTGGTAGGGCTGACACATTGTCATATGTACAGGTTGAGATATATTCTGGGGACACCAGATTGTTTAGGCCAACACATACCTACAGTCAGTGCAGGTTTAGAACATTCATTATTTTCCTATCTGAGAGCCTATACCTTTAGCACTTTGGTTGTTAGTCTGTTTCTTGTACGAAATACGTATTTTCTATCCTGACATAACTGCTTTAGGCAACTGTTACATGCAGTATGGTACATAGTTATTTCCTACAATCACAGGACATTTGGCATTGTATCATTGTTGGTCGGGACACACCTACCCACACAGTGGCTGTCCCTCACACAATGGATCAGGGGGTATCCTGTTTACGTCAGTGCCTTCATCACCCTATTTCCAAGTGCCACTATGCGAATGTGTACAATATAGTCTCTTGATTATTCATGTGGGGACACGTGCATCACGGGCAGGTGTTTGATCCTGGGTAGTAGGTTCTGCATGACCGTCTAGGGCAGGACAGTCCCGTGCACCACTACTGCACATTCAAACTTGTGTCTGGATGTCTATAGGACTGGACATTGTGTCTTGATACCTGTTCTGATGTTTACACAAGTTACTTATCCCATGAGGGATATCCAAAAATTTAACAAGACCAATACCGACCATTCTTTTGGCTTTATGTAAATTTGTTGGGGGTTTTACATGCAAGGGATACATAGTTTGCAATCCTGAAACTTCCTAGGATGACACTGCCTACTACATATGAGTAGTGGTCACTATGTGTAGATGTGGCTGCGCCAAGCTAGTAGGCCAACTATGGCTGGATTTGGTGGACATTCAGGTATGGGGGCGGGTTGTGTGCTGTGGAGGGGATGATGGGTATTCCATTATGCATCCAGGTGTGTTGCATTTGAATGGGCCTGTTCCATCAGGACCAATCTGTGGGTATGTGCCGGTGACATTTCTGTACATTTGTATCGTGCATTTTAATATTCATATGTTTGTGGGATTGTGTTCTACAGTATGGCCTGTCAGGTTGTATTGCAGATGTGTATACATGTTATTTGTGTTTCTTTCTGATTCACCCGCTGCTCCCTCATACACTTCCAGTTCACTTATTCTGCATACGACACAGTCTCGCCTTTGAGGATTATACCATTACCCACCCCCCCACACACACATACTCCTGACACTCCATCCATCACTGCTTTGGTTGATGGCCCATGACACGGTCAAGGTAACACATTGCATACACTACATATGTCAGGTACCTGTATGATTGTGCGGACTACTCTGGCATGTTTCACCTTCCACATGCTATACATCACGCACATAGGTACACGCCCATACTTAATTTTCATGACATGGTTGGTACACCCGGGTAATACCCGTTCAACTGTGACACATCCTGACAAGTATGGCTTGGATCGCATATGTGCGGATTTTGGCCGACTGCTCTGATCATTGGTAGGTTGTCACCTTTTCCTATGTCCAGGATGGGATATATTCCAGACACACATCCGATTGTACTGGACAACACATGCCCACAGTCAACGCTACGGATAATAATGT
Organism: Protopterus annectens; assembly: GCF_019279795.1. Classification (NCBI taxonomy): domain Eukaryota; kingdom Metazoa; phylum Chordata; order Ceratodontiformes; family Protopteridae; genus Protopterus; species Protopterus annectens. The sequence continues at coordinate 1,442,717,718 of NC_056725.1, read as the reverse complement.
TCCTTTAAGCCTACATGTTGCCTTATTGTTGTAGCAGTTTATATGCTCCTTCTGTTTCGTTTTCTTGCTTATTCTATTTCTTGTCACATATGGTATGTTAAATACAGACATACCTATTGTATGTGACTATTACATGCGTTGTGGGATGTAATTCTGTCATACGGTCGCTAGGTATTTACATTTATTGTGGTTTTGTTATGGACACATCTGCCCACCTGTGTACTCTCCCACACAATGTGGGACAGCTGGTGAGCCTGACCATTGGGCTGGATGTAGCTATTGTCGGCGCGCTAACATGATGCGTTTCACATCCACTTGGTATAACTATCTACACTGCGTTGGACTACGAGCACACAGTTTTCAATGTCATTTGTTCGAGGGATGGGGACCCGTTATTCCCTACCGTGCATTTGTGTTTGCTTCTTCATTTTGTGTTCGCAGGAACTGTCTTGCATGCTTTGCATACATTTCAGTATCCAGGGACACTGACAGATGTGATTACTATTGCATGCAAATTGTTACATGCAAGCATTTTAGGTTGCACGTCGACAGCTGACATTTCCACGCCTCAGTGCGGCACTTCGACACGCCCTATGCACTCGCACTCGTTTCCTATGCACGTGGCTGTGGCGGCAGCGTGCCTTCATTAATATGCATTTGGCGCTACTGCTCCATCTTCAAGCCACACGGACGGAGCAAGCCTAATGCCGGCCTTGTGCTGAGCTTCATGAATCTTGGGGACTGACTGCCAAACAGAATACCAGAGTATTGCCAGCTCTTACTTTTTAGCCAGTCCATCATCTTAGCAGGTTAACTTGCTATAAATTTATACATTGAACGGTCTATAGCAACTCTTGTGCATTTCCCTACCCTGTGGATCCTTTTGATACTGGAGTTAAGATTTTTGAGTGGGTGCATGACTTTAATCATCACTTTTTTAAACATATTTCTTAACACCTTGTCTTTGTGAGGCCAAGTCAGACCTGCAGCTTACCAACTAATCTTTGTGATCTATTTTCTAAATTATCAGCCCTCCAACAATGCTTTGTCTGGCAAACCTCGAAACATGCAGTTATTTCTTTTAATGTCCCTAGTAAGGCATCATCTTGTGTTTCCATTTTACCTAACTCTCTCATTTCAATCAGGACAGTTAACTTTCTATGCAAGAATATTTTGTCACTTGTGAGGACTTACATTTGTAAACACTTGATGTATTAAAATGTGCTCAGATTAAATGCAAAAAAAGTGAAATCATTGTACATTTGATAGGCAAAAACTCCCCAGAAAGCAACATAACCAATCCCTACTTCAAATATTATTTGGGACCTTGGTGCGTGGGTTGAAAGTGCCTTCGATTATAATCACTATTTGAAGATCGTAGTCAGGAAGTCCTAAGTAGTAACCTAATTGTCAAGGAACATTATCATTATATAAAGAAGTTATTGTCTTCCTTATATTCAGCATTGATTAGGCTAGGCAGTGAGTATAACACCCCTTTCAAGATGTACCCCCATTAGCCATATCAAACAGTCAGAAAAAAAAGTTTATTATATAAGATGGCCTAATTACCTTAACCTAGCAGGAAAGACTGTAAGAGCTGTCTCTTTAGTCAGTATATTATAGACTCCTGAATGGAGAGCTATGCCTTGCCTTCCATCCCATTAGGGACACTGTTGTCCTAAATGTGTTATCTTTCCAGAAATCAAATTGTGCCACTAATACTAAAGCCAGGGAACTGAATCTTCACCACCATATAAGTAAGATGTGCTGGAAAGGCCAGCTTCGAGAGAAAAATTGCACAGGACACTAAGGATAATCACAAGGCTTTCTTTAGTTATGTTAGGAACCTGGGTGGGAATTCCCAGATATGCTCAGAATTAGTCCAAAATGACAAAAATACAAACCACAGACATTGCCAACATCCTAGCTGACAGGTTCAGTGCAAACTCCCCCCCCAACAAAAGGGCTAATATCTATCCCAGCAGAGTGCTGCCTCCTGACATCTCAGATACTCAGGTAAGAGCTGCCCTCTCCAAAGCAAGAAACACAGCATCAATGGGACCAGACGGTGTCCCGGGCTGTGTCCTACATGAACTCAAGAAGAGCTAAACCCAAACCTAAACCTACTGTTCAATCTCAGCCTTACTACAGGATATGTACCCAAAGAGTAGCGTACAGAAACAGTGGTCCCTCTCCACAAAGGTGGTGCCTCAATGGATCCTGGAAACTATCGCCCCATAAGTCTCACTAGCTTGGTCTGCAAAGCTATGGAAAGGATCATCATGGACCTTATAAATAAACATATTGGGGACCTACAGACACTGGATCCTACCCAGTTTGGCTTTGTTAAGGGCAGATCCTGCCTCTTAAACCTGATCGATTTCTTTGAAACAGTCACCAAGGCCATTGACAAGGGAAGGTGGTCCACAGCCTACCTGGACCTCGCAAAAGCCTCCGATACAATACCCCACTTGGGCATTATAGATAAGCTCACCAGCTTAAATATAAACCCCTATGTCACTAGATGGGTTGCGAACTGGCTCAAGGACAGAACCCACATGGTTAGAATAGCTGGAGCCATGTCAGACTCCAAACCAGTTACAAGTGGCATCCCACAAGGCTCAGTCTTGGGACCTCTCTTGTTCGGTATATATTTCTTGGAGGTACAGGCTAACATGGAAGGACTGTGGCTGACCAAGTTCGCAGATGACTGCAAACTGGGCGCCATAATAGACTCTCCAGCCGACACAAGCATCCTCAAAGGGCCTCATAGAAACAGACAACTGGTGCCAGAGCCATGGCCTTAAGCTAAATGCCAAAAAGTGTATAGTCATCCCCTTTGGCAAAAACAAAGTGCCCACAAATTACCACATAGGTGGTAATCCATTAAGTACAGAAGAAGTAATTAGGGACCTGGGGACCCAAGTTGATAGCAATCTCTCATTTGACAACCACGTGGCCAAACTGGTTAGAAAAACATTTTATATAGCCCACCTAATCATGAAGGGATTCACATCTAGATCAGGGGAGGTCATTGTGCCTCTTTACTCATCCCTCATCAGGCCCATAATTGAGTACAATGCCCTTTCGGGATGTACCTTACCAGACACCTGCAGCAACTGGAAAGAACCCAAAAGTACCTCACCAAGAGGATCAAAGGCTCAAACAGATGCAGTATGCTGCCGGTTAAAGAAACTCCAGCTCTACTCAGTGGCATTCCGCCTATCGAGCTTCTGGCGGCAGGGGACTTAAACCTCAGCACTGAAATAAATAGGACATGCTGGAGAGGTTAGGCAGGTCCCTCATTCTCTTGACTCAGCAGAAGAATCTTGATGTGTGGATGAGATCGTAGGGTTTACCCCAGGTATCACTATAAATGCCTTTATAAGGCAGTATGAACCTATGAACCTATGAACCTATGAAAGATAGATTCATTGTGCAATGCTCCTCAACTTATGAAACAGACTTCCCCACAAATTAAACAGTGTGATACACTAAAAGTGAAGCTTTGCCCTCACCTTAAGGGCTAAGATCGGGAAAGTATATAATTTCTTCTGTACTTTTTGTTGCCTATTAATTTCTGCAGTTTTTAGTTTTATTTACACATATTTTGATTGTATTCTTTCATTTTCCTAGCTGAAGTTGAACTATTGTGTTTCTACAGTTACCTGATTGGATTCTTTAGTTGTTGTATTTCTTCACTATGCTAAATCTACTACAACCCCCCCCCCCATTTTAATGGTTTCTGCCATTTTAGTAGCATTTAAATAAGTTTCTGATCATTTACTTAATTTTCTTACTGGGAATTAAGTGTCACATTGTGCAGTAAGCTGACCAAATTCATTAAACCAATGGTTAATCTGCTGCATTCCTTCCATTTCTGCTGTTGTTACAGCAAACCTTTAGCAAGGTATGTAGATAGTCTAAGAGATAGTTGTCACTATTCTCTGAGCAAAGATAAACATTTGCTATTACTGGAAAGCTTGTATTATTGATTGGGGCCTAAAGCCATTTAAAAGCAAATTTTCATTGGTTTGTTTAAATTCTTAGCTCAGATATATTTTGCTGAGCTGAGCTTCTTACAGCACTGCATAAACATATACATGATTGAAGCAGGCACTTTAAAGTTGCACTCTTACAAGTCCAGCTACAGCCATACACATTTGCAAGCTGTGATAAAGGTGCTACCTCATTGCTGAGGACTGAGTTAAGTTACTGTAAGCTGATCCTACCATAAGAGAGCACCTCTATTAGTTCACTGTTACAATGCAATCAAATGAACAAGTGTAGCAACAGCTTGATGCTCACAGACAATGAAGTGCTACTTACCCCATCACTATTTGTGTGAGATATGAATATTTAACTAACAAGGAAGCAACCCTCTCCCACAAAATAATGCAGACTTTGTGCATCGAATACTTACAACTCTAGATGCAAATGCATGGAAAGTTTTCATAAGGCAAGACTGTAAAAAAAGTAATTCCCCCGGATTCTCAAAAGCCTGCATGGAGTGCAAGATTGGTGCAGGAGCTCAAGCAGGCAATATGTCTGCTGTGCGATCCAGGAACGGCCTGCAGGGGCATGCACGAGCGCTCCTGCCCTAATACTGCACGGACTAAGCCCTGGTATGCAAATCACCCCATTTGCAAGAGAAATCTATGCAAATGAGGTGATTTTGCAACCAGGAAGCTTGCAACAGTCTGTGCAATACTAGTGCTATCTGCACAAATGTACTCGGTTAATAACCGAGTACATTTCTGCAAAATCCAAAATGGAGCTGTGACAGCCCCACATAAAGGCTGCATATCATGTAGTAAGCATGCCAATGGCCAAGTATAAGGCCATTGGCATTGCAAACAACAAAAAAAATACAAAAATCAACTTATTTTTTCTAGCTGATCTTGGCTGTTTAATTGTAGGGCAGCGGTGCACAAAAGGGATCGGGGCGGGGTAATAAAATAAACCTAAAATAATCAGTCTAACTAAAAATCACTATTCTGCCATGCAAGTCAATGGCAAGCAGAAGACAACCTGGCCAGTAAGTAGTGGTTGCTAAGGGGGGAGGCTCAGTGTGAGACATGTAACTATGCATTAGCAGGCAATCCTATGCAAATGAGGGGAAGGATAGTGAATCACAGTTTTCCCCAGCATGTGAGTCAGTGTAATAGTAGGAATTGCTTGGTGCAAGCCTAGGAGTTACATGACATCATGGGGGGGTGTCAGGCATACTGTAAATGGAGTGGAGCCCTGTGGCTCGGGTTTGCTCCTAGCTTAGCAGAGCTAAGCTAGGGGATGTGTCTAAAACCTGCCTAGCAGTCTTTACAGAGCCTAAGCGGGTGTGTGTGCAGCGCACCGGGTTTTTCAGGAAGAAAAAAGAAGTTAAACCAGGAAATGGCAGCAGTGTGCACATTTGAGCACTGTGTTTGTGTGGCGCACTCACGGGCTTAAACAGGAAGGCAATGGGAAGGGAAAACAGCAGTAGGAAGGTAATCAAGGAGAACTAGCTTAGCTGGCAGGTGAAATGTATAAGAATCAGCGAATTACACAGGCAGCAGACCAGCCCAGAACACAACTATAAACTATGCAAGCACCTTCCCATCTGTTTTTTCTGACACTCTCCCATCTGTTTTTTCCCACACTCTACACCACCAGTGTAAACAAGCAGGGAACTTTTAAGACTCACAACAGCAAAATGATTAGGGCTGCATTAGCAATCATGCAACAACTTGTGGAAGAGGATGTGAATGCTGTCAACCAACCCACAGTGAGGAGATGGAGAAGAGTGTACAGACCCAGGGTAATCTACCAGGGGCTACATGAGCTGGAGATAGTGGAGCACTATAGGATGGACAGGGACCTCCTACAGCAAATTGTTGAACTGTGTCGGCCACGCCTCACACACAGAACTAACAGATGGGAACCCAATATGCAACTGTTTCACCAAATAGCAGAATACCCTGAGGTAGTGGGTGCTATAGACTGCATGCACATATGCATCAAAGCACCAACTGATGAGTGGGGTAGGGTCTACATCAACCACAAGGGCTTCCCCTCCATCAACTGCCAGGCCATGTGCAATGCCCAGGGCACAATAATGAATGTGTGTGTGCTGGCTGCTCTGGAAGCTATCACGATTCCCACATCTGGCATCTGATGCAGCTGTACCAGAGATTTGCCAATGGGGACATCCCTGATGGTCACCTAGTGGGGGATGCTGGATATGCACTGGAGCCGTGGCTGATGACACCCTTCAGAAATGCACACACACCTGAACAAAAACTCCATAATGAGGCACACGCACAGACCAGAATTATAGTAGAGTGTGTGTTCGGGATGCTCAAGTCATGGTTCCGGTCCCGGTGGAGCCTTGCAGTACTCACCAGCTACATTTGCCTAAATTATCCTTGTATGTGACATGCTGCACAATATGATCCTGTGGAAACAGCTGCAGCAGGAACAGAATTGGGCAGCGCCATACAGCCCCCCACCATTGCCAAGGCCTGCACAGGCACAGAGTGACTCGGAGGAAGAACAACCTGAGCTTGCCCCAGTAAGCAGAAGGAGGTGTGCCCAGTATGCCTTGACCTTGACAAAGAGGCAATGCATAGCACATACACTGGCACAGGAGGGACCCAGGGAACAACACCTCTCTCTGACTCTCACTTACAGTAAAAGGGATGCCAAACATTACACTACCTGTGCTTAACAATGTGTAGGGAGTGTACTATGTGCATCTAACATAGACAGCCCTGCAGCACCACCCTCAATACTGGGGCACCCACAAGGTAAGTGACTCACACATGTCAGGCAGGGGGGTTCACATACCCAACAACAGCAACAGCCAGCAGGACAGGAGTAGACAAACACAAACAAAGGCTGTGCTATGGTCTCTGAATGATGCTTATGGGTAACCCCCACCCCAGGCCTACACAGACTACAGCAGGTCAGGCAGAGGAATGTCAGTTCTGAAGGATAGGAAGTCAGAAACTAATATGTAGGTAATTAAAAGCTAAGATCTGTAGTACACTGGTATGCCAGTAGTCAGCACAATAGGTAAGCCTACAGAATGAAATAGAGTACCCAACATACCAGTACAGTCCTAGCAAATGTGTACAAGTGTCAGGTGTGCCCCCATATCCTATGTAGATATTTAGTAACAATCAGGTGTGCCTTCCCCCATCCTGTGTAGAAATGTAAAAATAGCCAGGTGTGCCCTCACCCTACATAGACATGTAGTAACAGTCAGGTGTACCCCCCACAATCCTGTGTAGAAATGTATAAATAGTCAGGTGTGCCCCCCATCCTACATAGAAATGTAGTAACAGTCAGGTGTGCCCCCCAATCTTGTGTAGAAATGTAGAAATAGTCAGGTGTGCCCCCTAGCTATGCAGAAATGTAGTAACAGTCATAGGTTTATAGGTTCATGGGTAGGTACTAGGCTATTGGCCCAAGGGCCTATGTAAGCCTAGCCAGCAAGGTACCATAGCTTACGCCACCCAAGAAAGTTATTTTCCTGTGCCACTGTCCAGCAGAGACACAGAAGTGATCCCTGGGGTGTATTTCCTATTTCCCATCCACTCATCAAGATTTTTCTTGAAGAGTGCTAATGAAGAACTTTGCTTGACATAGATGGGAAGCTTGTTCCAGAATATAGGAAGTCTTTGGGACAGGAATCTATCCCTCCATCATGTCCTGTTTATTGTGGTGACAAGGTTTAGGTCCCAAGAGCATCTAGCTTGGAGGGACTGGGATTTCTTTATGTGTAGCATGTCCAGCAGCTCTGGGTTTGACATTGCTTTATATGTTAGGCAGAGATCACCTCGGAGTAGGTAATATGCTATGGAGTAAAGCTGGAGTTTTTTGAGGTGGTCAGTGTAGGGCATTTGTTTGAGGCCAGTAATCCTCTTTGTGAGGTACTTCTGTGGCCTTTCCAGCTGCTGCAGATGTCTTGTGAGGTACATTCCAAAAGGGGCATTGTACTCTATAATGGGTCTAATGAGTGACGAGTAGAGGGGAACAATGACCTCTTTTTTCCTGGATGAGAACCCACTTCATGATGAGGTGTGCCACGTAGAAGGACTTCCTGACTACTCTGGCGATGTGACTTTCAAAGGAGAAACTACTGTCCACCTGGGTCCCAAGGTCTCTTATCACACATTCGGTGTTAAGTAGATTGCTGCCTATGTGGTAGTTCATGGGTACAGAGTTTTTTACCAAAGGGGATGACACTGCACTTTTTGGAATTGAGCTAGAGGCCATGGCACTGACACCAGGCATCTATCTCAGTGAGGCCCTTCTGTAGGATGTCCACATCATTTGGGGACTTGACTTTGGCTCCTAGTTTACAGTCATCTGCAAACTTCAACAGTGAGAGGCCTACTGTGTTAGCCTGTACTTCAGAGAAGTAGATACCAAACAAGAGAGGTCCCAGGACGGAACCCTGTGGCACGCCACTTGTCACTGCCTTGAGGTCAGATTTGGAGTTTGCAACTTTTACAGTGTGGGTTCTGTCAGTGAGCCAGTTGACAACCAATCTTGTGAGATAGGGATTTATACCTAGTTTAGTGAGTTTAGCTAAAATTCCAAAATGGGGGATGGTGTCGAAAGCCTTGGCGAGGTCAAGATAGGCTGTGTGAACCACCTTACCCTCATCCACAGCTTTGGTGACTGCCTCAAAGAAGTTGATCAGGTTCAGGAGGCATGATCTGCCTTTCACAAACCTGAACTGGGTGGGATCCAGAGTTTGGAGGTTACTAATGTCTTTGTTTATGAGTTCCATGATGATATGTTCCATGGCCTTGCAGACCAGGCTCGTCAGGCTAATAGGTCGATAGTTCCCAGGATCAGTGGTGGCTCCCCCTTTGTGGTGTGGGATAACTGTTGCTGTGTGCCATTCAGTGGGCACAAAGCCTGATGTGAGGCTATTATTGAACATGGTGCTTAAGTGGGGAGCCAGTTTGTTCTGAAATTCATGTAAAACGCAGCCTGGGATGTTGTCCGGTCTCATGGATGCTGTGTTTTTGACTTTAGAGAGTGCAGCATTTACCTGCGTAGTTGTGATTACAGAGACTCTGCATTCTTCCTGTATAGATATGGGCCCTTTAGGGGGTGAGAGGGGGTTAAAGTTAGCACTGAACCTATCTGCCAGGATGTTGGCAATATCAGTTGTTTCTGTTATTTTTGTGCTTTTGTGCTGTAACTCAGAGCAGATCTGGGTGTTGCCATCTAGATTTTTGACATGGCTATAGAATGCTTTGTGGTTGTCCTTGGATTTAGTGGCGATTTTGTTTTCGTAGCTAGCTTTGGAGTATCTTATAAGGGATCTCAGCTTCTTACTGAGGCTGACCAGGGAGCTCCTCCACTCATGGGATTTTACTCTCTTTTGCAACAGTTTCTTCCTTCTGTTGTACAGTTTGTTTATGGTCAATGCCAAATGATTGATGGATACCCTGCAGAGCAGCATGCAACCTGTAGGTGTGCAACACAAAGTTCAGCACTGCAATACAAACTACCTGAACTTGATCCACACATTTGATACAGATGGCCTTACTGGGCATGCTCACATACTTAGAGACATGAAGGCAATGTTAGTCAACAACACACTGAAAGGTCATACTGGGCATGTTCACACACTTAAACACATGAAGGCCTTGTCTGCTTACACCAGTGGACCAGACATAACTAGCAGTCACAGATGTTAGTGCAGACACTCCTCAGTATGCAACACACAGGAGTACAGACATATATCTAAGGACAGCACACTATAATAAGCCAAAGGTAGATGTACATAGATGTGTGGAAGAGGGTGACTGTGACAAGGAACCATCCAGGCATGTCCCACCCAGCACACAGCCAAAGAGCCACAACCACATGAGGGCCAGATGTCACCCACTGCAGATACTAGCCACTAGTATCTGTCAGCATTACAGAGTATGTGGTGTACGTGCCAGCTGTGCAACATGACTGTACAAGGAAGTAGTCATCTAGCAGCTGTATACACGTACCTGTGAAATATGACCCAGGTTGTGCCCATATGTGGCATGTCAACCCCAAGATGAATGGGTTAGGGCTCATGCACACACACTACCCTCCCCAGAGCCCCACTATGACAAGCATGCTGAGGTCATCCACTGTGAAGTGCACCTTTGGGAGAGCTGTAGCCCAGTAGTCTCTGTGGTGTGTCCCATAACTGTTTACTGCTGTAGTGAGATTAAACTAGAGAGGTAGAAGTTCTAACCCCAGCCTTGACAACTGTGTGTGTCTGTCTGTGTAGACAAAAATGCCTTTTAGGGTAGTCACACTCCCTACAATTTAAATGCTCTACTTAGGGAAGGCTGCTGATGTCATCCACCTAGAAATACACCTCTGGGAAGGTTTTTGCCCAATAATCTCCATAGCATGTCCTGTAACTGTGTACTGCTGTAGTGTGATAAAGTAGTTAGGTAGGTGTTCCAGCTCCAGCCTTGGCAACTGTGTGTGTGTCTGTATAGAGAGCAATGCCTTTTAGGGTAGTCACACTCCCTACAATTGAAATGTTCAACTTTCGCAAGGCTGCTGATGTCACCCACCTATAATTACACCTCTGGGAAAGATATAGCTCAGTAATCTCCATAGTGTGTCCTGTGATTGCGTACTGCTGTAGGCTGATAATGTAGTTAGGTACGTGTTCTAATCCCAGACATGGCAAGTGTGTGTGTACCTGTCTATGCAGGGAGCAATGCGTTTTAGTAGTCACACTCCCTACAGGTCAAATGCTCAATTTTGGCAAGGCTTCTAATGTCATCCACCTAGAAATACACCTCTGGGAAGATTGTAACCCAGTAATCTCCGTAGCATGTCCTGGAACTGCTTACTGCTGTAGTGTGATAAAGTCGTTAGGTAGGTGTTCTAATCCCAGACATGGCAAGTGTTTGTGATTGTGTCTGTCTGTGTAGAGAGCAATGCTTTTTAGGGTAGTCACATGCCCTTCAAGTCAAATGCTCAACTTTGGCAAGTCTGATGATGTCATCCACCTAGAAATACACCTCTGGGAAAATTGTACCCAATAATCTCCATAGTGTGTCCTGTAACTGCAGACTGCTGTAGTATGACAAAGTAGGTAGATAGATATTTTAATCCCAGACATGACAAGTGTGTGCATCTGTCTGACTCTGTCTGTGTAGGTAACAATGCTTTTTAGGGTAGTCACACTCCCTACAAGTCAAATGTTCAACTTTAGGAAGGCTGCTGATGTAAAGAACCTAGAAATACACCTCTGGGAAGATTGCAACCCAGTAATCCCCATAGTGCATGCCATAACTGTGTATTGCTGTAGTGTGAGTTAGAACTCTGGTAGGGTTCTATTCCTCCCATGGCAGGTCTGGATGTTTTGTGTGTGTTTCAATGTCTGTGTAGGGAGCAATGCATTAGAGGCTAGTCACACTCAGTACATTTCAAATGCCCTACTTTGCCAATCTTGCTGATGTCATTCATTGTGAAATACACCTTTGGGGAAAGAGTTCCCCAGTAATCCCTGTGGTGCATCCTATAACAGCTCCATGCAGTAGCGTGATATAGACCTTTGTTAGGGTTCGCTACCAACACATGTTGGTTGTGGATGTTTTGTGTGTGCGTCACTGTCTGTGTAAGGAGCAATGCATTTTAGTGTAGTCACGCTCACTACAATTTGAATGTCCTACTTTGGCAATCTTACTGATGTCATTAAATGTGATATACACCTTTGGGGAAGAAGTACTCCAATAGTCTCCATGGTGCATGCTATAAATGTGTAGTGCTGCAGTGTAATAAACTAAATAAGTAGTGGTTCTACTCCCAGACATAACAGGTGAATGTGTGTCTGTGTGTCTGTAACTTGTAACCTCTGTCGTGGTGGGTATGAGTGTTTGACACCTAGGCCCAATGTGGAGTGGGTTTTGCAAATTTCTTTATGGTGGGCCCAGTATTTATCACACTGTCCACCATACAGGGATAACTGATGTGAAATAGCTGAGAGGCCAGGAGGCAAATTCATACCCATACATGTGACATCAAGGCCAGGCAATCACAGTTAGCAACCCCAGCAGTACTCAGTGCACACTCTCAACCCATGTCTCATACATGCACACATACCTAGGCAACAGCCAATATGTAGGTAGTGCACTGCATATTGGTCACTGATAGTAACTATGGAGTGATTGCAGTGGGCTACAGAGGGCATGGCACCCTGTCCATCTGTCCAATAGGCACATACATGCAGACAGTGCACATTCCCCATGTTCCACAATGAACACCTGCAAAACCTGTGGTGTCATCACATGTAACCCACAAAGGACATACCATGCCTGACAACATGCCCTGTATGGACAGATGCCACAGACACCAGGGAATGCTGTTAGCATGCAATCTATGTAGGTGCAGGGTAAACCTGCTGTCTATTACCAGTTCCTGCCACAGGTGGACAAGACTGGCACATCTGATGATAATCTGTGTATACAACATGGACCAGACACCCCAGGTACAGTTCCACATGTCACTGTACATGCATGAGGGAGGTGTGCACATCCCAGACACCATCCATGTCATGGACTAAGGAACACATACATGGCAAGTGATGCACAGCATTGGCCACACACAATAGTCACCCAGGTGATTGGATGGGGGATGCAATACCCACCTGTCTGGGCAAATGCAGAAACTACAGCCCTGAGCCACAATGCAGACCATTGTCATGTGGCCTAATGCCAAGGTATACCCATCACCTAGATTTGTATAGCTGTCTGGCACAGTCGACCACCAAACACCCATGCAGGAATCCACCAATGCATGTCAGTACTGTCACCCTGTGTGTTCGCGTGTGAGTTGTACAGTGCGTATGATCACATCCACACTCACTACAACCCCCAGTGGCACACTGAAGCATGATGTCTGATGTCAGACACTTCCCCAAACCCTTTGCTCATACTACCTTCATATGAGCCGTGTGGTGCATGTGATACCTGCACAGTAATGTGTTGTGGCAATCTCACTAGTGATGAGTTGTAATCCTGGCCCTGCCAAGTTTGTCAATGTGTTTGCATCCCTGTGAGAATGTGGCTGTGTTGACACTGGCACCTGTTCATGCAGACAGGCATGTGAAGGTCACCTACCATATAGCTACCGTATCCCTTTTGCAGATGTCACTCACCATCACATATATGTTCTGAGGGCTCCACAGCAGGTAACCTATGTGGCGCATCCAATAAACCCTGTGCTGGTAGGTGTGTGACACAATCATGCTTATGTTTTACTCTCCCACCCTTCCCTGACTTGTCTTTGCCTCTGTCTGCCTCTCTCACTCTCTCTCTGGTGGATATGGAGATCTACATCTGCTATGCTTAGGCAGCAGCATGTGTATTTTAAGTGATGCTCATGATCAGCTGATGGCGTCTGCACTACTTGCAGCCGTCCCCTAGCTGATTGCATGTGGAAAAGCTGTGGTAACATTCCCATAGCCAATTGCCTGGCAACACACTCCGGTATCTAGGAACATCATGTTGGTGTTGTCCCTATTCATTCACTGTGAGCAGGAACTAGATCTGTTGTTTGGCAAACAGTAGCTCAGATGGACTGGGGATTTACCTCTAACAACATACACTGTGGAAACAGGGCAACACACAGAAGGGGGATGTGCCTGACCTGACTACAGACTGTAAGTGCTGCTATACTGCATGGGGAGTAAATTTGGTTTAACAGTGTGTGTGTGGATATGGCTGTCCTACATGTTTCAATATCTGCCATGGCAGTTCTATGATTATGAGGAATCAACATCTGTAGGGTCATCTGCAGACTGGGCAGTGTGTTGTGTCTTTGGTTTCATGTGTTACCCACAGAGCATCTATCTGTGAACTGCAGAAAGTAGTGTGAGGATTGCAGTCTGTAGATGGTGAAAGCCATGACAGTTACTGACTTCATATCCCTCATAGGACATATGTTGCAACAAACCCTGTCACAACACTAAATGTATGAGATTATCACAGCAACATGTCAATATTGCCACAACTCTGTCAACATTTGTACATATGTCGTGCATTAAGAGGTACAAATGTGCTGTACACCATAATGTCATCATGTCTGATGAAAAGCCAGTGAGATATCAGAGTGCTACACATGTCATGTACAGTAGGGGTTATATTTGATGACATAACCTGGACATTCTGTGGATGTTTGTACAGTACTGAGGTCTGCATACTTATGGTGAATGTCGACAGTGTGTGTATTGTTAATATGTACTTTAGCCTGTGTACAGACTGTGGTAGATGTCATTGTTCTAGGTCCCATCCTATCTGATGTTACATGCTGCTCCACTGTATGTTACTGTATTGGCTTACATGTTTGTAGGGCCATACACACATGTCCCATACCACAGACAGCCAACAGACCAAACTGTGTAGCAGCCCAGTATATGTAGGGTTAGTCTGTGAGTGGCACATATGAGGATGGTGTTGAACAGATATGCTAGCATAACATATGTGGCTGTGGCTATGTTCACATCGGTTGTGGTTATACACTTTCACACAGGTGTATCTTACCCTGTGCTATGACATGCCTGTACAGCCTGCTATATATGCAGGTACATGTGCATTCCCCCATAGGAGATGCAAGCCAGTGTTGAGCCAGTCTGCCTGTAGCATGCACATTGTTACATGCCAAGCAGCTTAGTGTACTTACCCAGTGAGATGTCGTGTGCAGAAACTTGCCAGATGTATTGCTGCCAGGCCTCCCTTAGCAGTCATGTATGTCAGACAGAGCAGTGGGATGCTGTACAGATTTATGTCAATATCTAGTGGGCAGTATGTGGCCATGGCACCCCTGTACCAGTGGTTATTATGTGTCAGGCCAGACAGGGGTGTGTGAATGCATAACCTATGTTGGCAAATGTATGCCAATCATTATGTGTTATACCCATCTACATTGGCTGTCAACATCCATATTATCAGGCATGGTACACATGTTTTGCACTAAGGGGTTCTGTGTATACCTCTGGACTCTACCGAGTGTGTGAAACTTTCCAGACTACAGTATTAGTATTCTTGTTTTACAGTTGCATTACTCTGTTTATATGGATATCAGTGTCTGAACAGCTATATGACATGGCGTATAGACCTGTGATAGTACACAAATAAAAGTTTTCCATTTCTGCAAACCTGTATGTGGTGTTTTTTCCTATGACTTCTGTGTGGGTATATGTTGCAGGCAACGATTGTCATTTGTATGGGTGGCCCATTCAGTGTCCAGTTGTTCAGGTGATAACTGTAGGCATAGTGGGTGTTCCATATTGTGTGCACCTTCTATATATGTATCTTACTGTACATATCTCTGCATGTGTATGTGTAGTCACATATATATATATATATATATATATATATATATATATATATATATATATATATATATATATATATATATATATATATACACACACACACACACACACATATATATCTGCTTATCTCTGTCAGTGTTTTTGTATCCCGGGAATGTTGATAGCATCCACATTTTACATTTCCTATAGGAGGCAGTCTGTACTGCATGATATGTTACCAATACTAGCCTGACATTATACAGGTGGGATGTAGTACTGCTAACATCTCGTGCCCATGTCATGTCAGGTCCTGGTTATGGGGTCTGCAACACTTGGTCGTGTATTACAGGACCGATGTGTTTGGATGTGGGGGGGTATGCTATTCGTACAAGACATATATTGTTTGGGGCCTCTCCACCCCATTAACGGTGCATGTGGGCATACTTGTTTTTGTAACTCTACCATTACTATCTACAGATGTATGGCCATATATACCTATATATATATATATATATATATATATATATATATATATATATATATATATATATATATATATATATATCTGCTTACATATATATAACTATGTCCGTATATACCTACATAAATATATCTGTGTACATATATGTAACTTGCTGTCAATATGTTGACATATGGGTGTAGACACATATATGTGTTGATGTAGGCATTTGCATGTATATCTGTTCATATATATTTATATATATGTATATATTTCTAAATATTTAAATATATATATATATATATATATATATATATATATATATATATATATATATATATATATATATATATATATATATATATATGTATAGATAGATATATTGTATTTGTTTAGATATTAATATATTTACACACACACATACATCCAGATGTTGGTATACATTCTCTGTACTTTTGCATGACTGGGCTGGATGTTATGTTTCTGAAAACATCCAACTGATGTATATCTGCCATGGCTTAGTGATAAATGACTTTGCAATTGTGTGCAGCATTCTGGGTTTGAGCCTTGCAGAGGCTGTTTATTTTGTTGCTGGGCAGAATACAGGCCATTGGATACAGAGTGATTAAGGCACTTTAAAGCAGTTGTAAGTGGGTTTGCATGGGTTTGCACGGAGGTAAGCACTGCCAACTTCCGGTTACAGTTTTTTATACTGAGTTAGCTTCTAAATTGCTTAACATGTGTAGGCATTGCTTACCCCCGTGCAAACAGGCTTAAAATTGCTTACTGCTTCTTAAAAGTGCTTACTCTCACTTATCCCCTCTCTAATTTCTTTAAAAGAAAGAAAAAGGGGATGATAGGAAAGTGGTGAAAAAAGGGGCACAAAGAGTGAAAGACAGTAGGGAAAATAGCCAGGGATGTGCAGGACGGGTGTAGGGAAGGTCCATAGCTGCCCATTTCTTCTACAGCAACAGCTGTGCATATACACTGAATTTGGAAGTAGATTTAGACACTCAAACCCCTGGGTGGGGGTGAGGACAATAATAATTCATTGTCATGCCAATTAGACCAGATTACATGTGTCCCGTAGACATGTGCGAAATGGACAGCTATGTATGGGGTGAGATTTTTTTGTGGGAACAGATTGCCCTTTTTCTTTTTTTTCAGGTGAGAGCGAGATGTTGGGAAGGGGTAGTAGGTATATTTGGGGAGATAGGCTGGGTAGGTTAACAGACAAGACAAACAAGATACATACAGGGGCAGTATATGACATATGTGGGGGGTAAGCACCTTGGATGGAGAGGGGTATTTGGAATTCGCAAGCCCATGAGCCCTCAAGTGGAAACAGTGGGACTGAGGTCTCCACCTATGGGCAGTCACCACTGCACCTTCATGGCCCCATAGGTGGCTGTGCTGAGGGCTGGGTAGGAGGGGCAGGCTCACCTTCTAATTGCGCTACACGGCCTTCAAGCTGGTGTAACTGGTGTTGAATCTCCTTGTCGAGCTCCCTACGCACCACGGCAAGGACCTGATGGCAGGTGACAGGTACCTCTCCACCCCCACTCCCGAGTGGAGGCCGAGCCCCATCTCCTGCGGTGGTTCCACCCAAAGATGGTGCAGGGCCAAAGGAGGAAGATCCCAGGCTGGGCCCCAGCCATGCTGGTGCCTGGTCCCATAGCCAGCTGAGGTGGGACAGGTGGGTCAGCTGGGACCGGCCTTCCCATATGAGCTATGGTGTTGCAGTTTTAAGAAAGATATCAGTTAGTAATAGTCAAAAGCATTCAGGATTAGTTATAACAGCATGTATAGGTATTCCCATTAACCCAAGACACCATATTTACAACAGCTGCAGAGCGAGCAGAATGCATGCATATATGGGACAACAATGGCCATTACAACAGCATGCAGGTTTCATTGATGGCAACAGGCCATCAATCTAGGAGTATTTTAACATGGCACATGCACAGAACCAAATTGAATACTTAGAAACTAATAGGACATATGTCACAACAAAAGTTTGGAGTGTACATGTTCCCACTGAGGTGTGTAATTAGGTTATTGTTGCACATATGGTGGGGGTGAGAGAGAGAGGTCAATTAACAACTAATATATCCTTGTAGTTTTCACAACTTTCTTAGTCACTGCAGTGATCTGTCCCTTACATGTATTATTACACTACCCAATGGCCTTACTTTGTACAATAGTATGTTTGTAAATTAGTATACATGTGGACTGTGTCTTACATATTGTCTACACCTCCTACCTGTTATAGCTGTTGAGAAAATCATTGTTAATACTACGTGAAATTTTCTACACATACACCTAGACTCCATGCTTGTAGACAAGTATATAAGTGAACTGTGTTGTACCTACAATCTACACCTCTTACCTGGTATAGCTGCGGAGAAAATCATTGTTAACACTACCTGACAGTTTCTACACATACTCCCAGATTCCATGTTTGTAGACAAGTATATAAGTGAACTGTGTTGTACCTACAGTTTACACCTCTTAGCTGTCATAGCTGTTGAGAAAATCATCGTTAACACTACCTAACAATTTCTACACATACTCCCAGATTCCATGTTGATGTGATGCACATACCTAACAATCTGTTATTGCACACACTCTGATCAAGGCTTGACAGGATGCAGGTGTTAATGTGACATATTTTGAGAATTGATGTCATACACTTTGGTTGAGATGCTACAATGACAGGTTTGTTTTCATATACATTCTCTGACTATGTACAGGTATGACTATCAATTATATGTCAGTAAAAGCTGCCTACATTTCTAGGATCATCACACTGATTTGTCATGGGAACAGGTTACAGGGCAGAAGATTTGGTCCATTTAGCTGGACATGCTGGACAGATCAGAACAGTTGAGGGGTATGACTATGGATACACCTTACTTTCTGAACATTCTGCCACAATCTGTACAGTTTATAGTTATGATTATGCTTACAGCTTACTATCTGAACATTCTAGCAAATTCTGTACAGTTGTTGGGTCTAATTATGCATACAGCTATCTAAACATTCTCACAAACTCTGTACAGGTGTGGGATATGATTATGCATACAACTTACTACCACTCCTGGGATTCAAACCACTGCTGTGTGTGGTAAAAATGTTACAGTTGACATCACAGTACACTGTGCTATCAGGGAATTAGAGTGAAACATTCCAATGTTTTCTGTCTAAGTCTCCCTCAGTTGTACAATATGACTGACCTCTTGGGACTTCCAACATTGTTATACTGAACTTCTTACACATATTTTCTCTGTGTTCAACAGTGTGGGTAACACTGCTTAATACAACAGTACTATTTATAAAATGCAACACTACAACAACATATGAAAGCAGAATGTACACAAGCACGCCAGGGGTTATACTTTTATTCACAAGATATTACATCTTTATTTACACACAACGTATATGACAGTCTTCCTGCCATATTGTCTAATTTATTCAGTATATCCTATACACAATAGATTTTTATACTGGTACAACACTTTCTAGAACTGTTATATTTATTTGTTATGACAGTACATGCAAGATTATTACTAACCTGCCTCGCGATGCAGCCTTTGCAATGTAGCAGCATGGGCTTGCTAGTTTGCAGCCCACTCATCTGCAGCTGTCAGGGAAATACAGTGATATTCAGCCATTACCTATTCATAGTATACACAAGCTATGCAATCATTATCTATGTAGTAGAAAGAGTATTTACTCAGAGCTGGGGCATTGGCCATCTGCCTTGACTCTTGGATCCACTGCTCCAAGAGATCCCTCCTCTGCCACTTCAGGTCAGCATGCTGATGCCTGAGCTGCTCACCAGTCCGGGGGATACCAGTGAAACTGGTGAGGTCACGGGCGAGACTGTCCCTGGCCTCCACTTTATACTGAGAGCCCTGGTACTGGCCCTGCAGTAGTCTCTGTTCATGGTATTTTACCAGGAGCCATAAAATGAATCTGGACTCCTGGATGCCCCAGCACTGCGCTTGAAATCGAGTGCCTTCCCCAACTTCCGCCATTCTGCCTACAGTAGGGAGCTGCAACAAGTTATGGAAAGTATTCTCACCTGTAGCATTTAAATACACCCAATTTTCCACACTTTTCTGTGATTGGACAATTTTGAAAAGGCTAAGCTATGGGCACACCTGTTTACCTAATGTTAGCATTGCTTAAAGGGGTATACCACTTGGCAGTTTGAGTTAACCAGCCTACACATTGCTTACACCAACTAAGCTGAGCTGTGCAATGCTTAGCTTTGCTTCATATTTAATTTGCATTATATTTTCATTTTGACATTGATCTATTATTCATTACATGTTATATATGTGTCTGGTATCTGTGATTCATGTGTATGTACACTGTATGGGGTCCTGGGGACTTCAACAGTTTATTACAAGAACACCTCACATCTGGTCTTACTGCAGTACTCCAGTTCACATATTTCTTTTATGTAGCAGGATATACAACATCACACTGTACATAGATTCCTTTCACATGTTCCGTTTGATTTTCCTATGGTGAGGATTTGTTTGTTGAAACCTCAATCTTATGTACTGCTATGATGGCTTAGTGGTTAACTACTGTGACTGTAGTGTACAGGGTCTTGGGTCTCAGGTTCCAGTGGCTGTTTATTTTGCTACTGGCAGAACACGGGCCATTGGATACAGAGTGTTTAAGACACTTTAAAGCAGTTGTAAGCAGGTTTGCGAGATGGTAAGCACTGCTAATCTGCCATTACATCTGCTTACACAGTGTTAGCTTTAGAATTGCTTAACCAGTGTGGGCATTGCTTACCGCTGTGCAAACGGGCTTAAGCCCACTTACTAGTGCTTAAATATGCTTACTACTGCTTATTTGCACTTAAACCTGCTTACTAGTGCCTTATTCATTATGACAGTGACACTTCACATTTGTATTTCCTGCAGTACTCCAGTTCATAAATATATGTTATTTAGTGGGTTTTGCAACAAAAATATCGGTCATAACATTCTTTGCCATGGAAAATGGAATGTGTTGCAGTGGGACTCGAACCGAGAATGCTTGTTCGTAAGGCGAATGCTCTGCCCACTACACTATTGCTATGCTGCTTCATTTGCATATATCTTCCTTGTTATCCTCTTCAGCCTTTTAAACTGCTTTAACCGTAGCTAAGCAATGGGCACACCCTCACACCTACAGTTAGCTTTAATCGGATATTTAAAAAAATAAAAAAAAACTGGTTTCTCCATTTTATTTTTATGTATTGTTGCTGTTGTACACATAGAGGACTTTTAGTGGGGATATGCGGACACCTATGAGTGGTCTCGCTAATTCCTTACCCCTTTCTCATGTTCTACATTACAGGAGCGTGCTTATTCTGAGAGCTCTGCTCTCAGACGTACCCCCTGCACTCGTACATGCTCCAAGTAAGCCTAGGAGCTCAGGCAGCGTGCCTTGTTAATATGCATGGCGCACTGCCATCCTGCTCCTAAACGGGCACTTCTGTGCAGGACTAAGCTAGTCCTGCATGAAAGTTTAGTAAATCCGGGGGATTGCCAAAGCTGACAATATCAAAATTATCATTTTATGTGGAAATTCAATACCACAATACATACTGCTACATCTACATTTGAGAGTCAACACGAATACCTTACATTTACCACAGACAAAAGTGCCTGTTAGAACTTTTAGATGATCTACATTCATTACTGGCATATAGAATTTACTTCTCACTAAAAAATTATTTATATTTTTACCCTTCCTATAGGATATCCCAAGAGGGTTATCTAACCAAGTATATACATTTTTTTGTGCAGTAAAATAGGCCCAATAATATTCAAGCAATTCAATAACTTTAAAGCTAAATACGTTAAATGTAGTAACAAAATAAATTGTATCTTTTAATACTCTGTTAGTACTATACATTACCCTTTTATATCTTATATTATTCTGACATACATTAATTTCAGTAAGGAATCTTTCCCAACAATTTTCCAATATCTCTTGAGTGTATCCTCTTTTTTTAAAATTTCTACCATAACTTTGAGATCATGCTTAAAATCAATTAGGTTATTACACAATCTAGAGACATGAATCATCTCACCAAATGGTAACGCATGTAAAGTATGCACAGGGTGACAACTGTCACCATGTACATATTGTGTTCCTGATTCAAATTTCCTATGTACAGAAGAGTATAGTCCAGAATTTTCTATCCAAATTTGTACATCTAAAAAAGATATACTAGTACCCATTTTAAACCCATCAAATGTCAAACCATGTCTATTTTGATTTAAATAGGAAATAAATTCACAAACTAAATTCTGGCCATCTTTAACTACAAAGATGAGACTGTCGATATATCTATAATACCTGATCACATGTTTGCGAAAGAATAAATTTCTATAAAGAGGTTCATGTTCAAAAAAGCCCATACTTAAATTGACATACATGGGGGCAAAAGCAGCCCCCATTGCCATGCCTTGTTTTTGTCTAAATAGGGTATGATTGAACTAAAAAAAATATTAGAAAGGACTTGTCTTGTCTGACAGAACCTATGTAGTTAGAGCTACATATGTCAATCTTGAAAGCAAAGTGGTATGACCAGTGTTGGACTCCTAACTATTTGGAATATATTTATTTGACCTTCAGCTAACACACCTGGTTCAACTTAGTAATACATAGTATCCCTAACTCTAACAGTGCCGCTAACCCAAATGTGCATTTTCACTTAAAAAAAGCCCTTCCCATAGCATGCCACTCTTCAGAGAAATTTAAGCTGAATATGGTCAGGTTATGGGTGAGAATTGGAAAAGGAATTTTGTTTTCTTTTTCGATGTACTGCATGCCAATGTGTTGTTTGTATGATGTAATGAATGATCAACATGTCGTGGGTGCATGTTTCATGTTGACCAAGTGACATTTTGCCCATTCCTTTTATATATCTTTCTATCTATATAAATATCTATATGCATATCTATCTATACACACACACACATATATATGTGTATATATATATATATATATATATATATATATATATATTTATATATATATATATATATATATATATATATATATATATATATATATATATATATATATATTTATATATATATATATATATATATATATATAAAAATGGCTACGCCAATATTGACCTACTGCTAATAATACTGATATATTGACATGAAAAATATCTAAATACAAAATATCGATAGAAACTGATCACATTCCAAATCAGTGTTTAAGCATGAGCGACCTCACACAACTACTAGTTAAATATACAAACACTGAAATCACACTACAGTTGAGAAAGGGCATATACCTTTCCTTGCTATATGACTGATTCTGTTGATATTTTATGCTTTAGATATTTTTCATTATATATTTTTCATGTTGATATTATTAAAATTTGTTCAGTTTAGGTAGTCATATATAAAATATATAGGGCAGCTAATCAAATGATTAGCTACACCACCATCCAGAATATTCATCATATGTCAGTGTAGCTGGTGATTCGATCAGCTGCCCTTCGAGTACACATCAACAGATAGTTACAGATATATATGGATATAGGTATATATACACACATATGCACACACACCCATCAGTTGTGATCACCTGTATGACCTTTAACACCTCAGTTATTTTCATAAAATAACAACTGAATAAATTTGTAGTAATGACCAAGACACGTATCCTAGCTTGATGCTGTCACAACCATACAATGCAACCCATTGCAACCCTTCTACCTTATCAGCTACTTAGCTCAAGAATTAGAGATAAAGTCTAGCTATGAAGAACTGTTTTAAAATATTTATCATATGTACTATGAATGTTGTCATAAAAACAGGTTTGCATTAACAAGTATTTTCTAAAGGATACAAAATATGAAACTGACATGCTTGTCACTATTTAATGACTACTATCCATAACAATGTTCTAGCAAATCATAAATTTTACAGGGAACAATTAAAACACATCTCAACTTATTTGGTAAGGAATTCTTGACAAAACCAAAACTATGGGGGTGAAAAGCACAAATAAAGACTTTTTTTCTATCTCTTAGCTTGGTAAGCCCCAATAGACAAAGTATTCATTTTCAGGAGCAACACAAAGTCACACAATACACAAAGGGTTGTGAAAAGAATAAGACCCTTCACTTTTGACTACAGGAAAGAGTTTGTTAACAGGCTACATGCTTAATTTTTAGCACTAAGTGGCAGACAACTCTTATTTATTTAAACACTTACTAGGACAACAGGTTTTAAATTAAGACATATTTTCTGAACAAAAAGAAATATAAAACTCTAATGACTGGACAGCTGAGAGGCAGAGTTAGTGTCTCACATGTGACACACACACACACACACACACACACACACACACACACACACACACACACCATACTTCTCAACCTGAAAATATCAAAAATCTGGATAAAGGCCCATGAAATAGGTACAAATCTGTATGCTGATTAACATAAAATTTGCATACATACTTATGTAATCCCACCCACACACAAACAGTAGTCTTCAAGGAAATGGGGGGTTTGTTTATCAGAAATTATGTATAGGGAATGTGTTTTTGGAAGCTACAAAGACAGATAAAAAAATCATTAATGCACTTAGTTGTTGAAACAGCCTAATTGTATGCAAATGTAAAATAATTTTTTTTATCAAGCCTGGATCATAAGAATAAACATTGTAAGTAAACAAATTTGAGACTCTGTAAAAGCTGATATTGGCTTTGCATGCAAATGTGAAATACTTTTTTATCTATCCCAAATCTTAGAATAAACCTCAAAAGTAAACAAATTAATCTTTCTCTCAAAGTTGGTATTGTGACTAGCTTTATTACTCTCAAAGGGTAACCTCCTACAAAACAAATGTATTAAGTCATGCAATACTAGATTACTAAGGTTGTAAATGAGTAGGTTAACAGATTGTTTTTTTTTTTTCAGGGTTGAAAATCTTCCTCCTATTTATTTATTTTACTTGCTTACTTTCTCCATGTTAATTCAAACATTTTTAAAAATATAAAAATGCTGAAACCTAGTTGCTCTGGTACCAGGTTTTACTCTCTGCTGCCAACATACCAAAAGTTAAAAGTCCCAAGTTTGTGAATGCCTGCTTGTCACACTAGGCTTGTGTGCATGACAAGCTGTGTCAAGCAAGCAGTTAGCAATTCAATGCACAGCAGTACATGTTGTAGCTGGTTGTAAAACAAGGGCTTGCATCAGAATTTGCTAATGACCTTATAATCAGCCATTTCATATGCTAATGAAGCAAAAAAAAACATGGCAGATTGATTCAGAAATGTATGGCGATCAAACACCATGTAACCCATAAAATATTACTCGATAAAAGGGATAAAAACATTAAAATCAGAGAATTATGGGAACAGATCTTTAACATTATTCTAGCATAGCCCATCACCAATGCTCATATTAATCTACCACCAGGAGATCCCAAAACAATTCATATATCTAATTCCAAAAAATTTTCATCTTTCTCTTCTTTATATTTTACTCATAACACCCCTTACTTGATTGTCACAATGATTCACCTAAAAAATGAAAGCATCTATGTATATAGTGTAGATAGTATTGTTGACTGACCTACATTTTACTGTACTATTCTCAATGTATAACACTTATTTGATGGTCATATGTGTTTTTGTTACTCTTTACTTGCTGTTTTGTACTATTGTAAATAATAAATAAAAATTATTGAAAAAAAATGTATAAAACGAGCAGAAATATGCCACACACAAGTTAGCTATGAATTTCAACACATGCTGAAAGGTATCCACAGGAAAACTTTCTAAAAATGTGTTAGGGGTTGTAGCAACCATTATAGACTCATATTTGCAACAGGTTCTCATACAAACTGCCACTGTTGTGGCTGTCAGACATTGTCCTAGAAGACATAGGGAGTTTAGACCATGTTTGTCCTACATGGACTACAGGAAACAAGAATACTATACAGGAAATTGTGGACATCTGCTAGCTTCATCTGAAGGACATTGAAATCAAGGAGAATCCAGCCCAGCGAGAACTAAGGTATGTGTATCTTTACGTATATTAGCTACAGGAACATTTCAGCATTCTATAGGGGACACAGCAAGGGTTTCACAGGCTTCTGTCTTAAGAATACTCCATCAGTTCCTCAATGCAATGCTGCAAAATGTGTGTGTGTGTGTGGGGTGGAGGGGGCAGGTATCTGGTTTTCATGTATTGCACAGTAGAGTACTATTACCATGCAAAGGTTCCATGCTGTAGCTCATTTCCCTTAGATACTGAGGGTTATAGACTGCACCCACATTGAAATAATAGCCTATACTGGTGAACTGGAAGGAGATATGTGTACAGAAAAGGGTATCACTCTGTCAACTATCAGGTGGTCTATAGTGTATGCACTGTGTATAATGCATGAGCAAGAAACCTTGGCAGTTACCATGACTCCCACATATGGCACATCTGTGATCTGTACCAAAGGTTTTAAAGGGACAACTTCACATAAGAACATCTAGTGGGGAGGTGGGGGAGTGCAGGATATGGATTAGAACCTTGGTTCATGACTGTTGTAATAAACCAATAGAACCCCACTGAATAGGGTATGTTACTACACATGTACATACTAGAAATATCATAAAGAATATATTTTTGTCTGCGCAGATCACTGTCTGGGTACATTTCTAGGTACCCTGCAATATGACCCCACCACATCTGCTAAAATGTTAACTATATGAGCCATCTTACATAAAATTTAATTTACAAAACAGTTGTAGCAGAGTTCTCCAGGAGAGAGACCACAGTTTCCGGCACTGCAGGCAGGACCACTCAACACAGATGATGGTTCAGATGAGGAGCTAGCAATGATCTTGGTGGCCATGGTGTACACAATATGCCTGGGGCACTGGCAAAAAGGCAGCAAATTGCACAAACATTCAAACTTAATTAAACTGAGAGCTAATTAGATACAAAGTGCAACATTGATGCACACAACCAAGCTCAGCTTTGCTTACCCATGCAGTGACAGCAATATGTACTCTCCCGCAGGTATACTGTTCTGTAATCAGATCTACCCACAAATCTTTAACCTTCTCTTTCAAATGGTTGCTGACTGAACATCTGAAACAGGCAATCCCAGGCTAGGATGTATACAGTGCATAACTAGAAGTAAGCATTAAGTAAAAATCAGTGATTGTATATATAGAGGAATGTCATAACAATGACTGATAAATGTAGCAAATACAGACACCAACTATGATGTAAACAAAAACACCAGTTTTACTTTCATATGCATTTTGTTGCCACCCTATACACAAGCAGACCCAAGTCAAATACCTGACAGAGGGTAGGACAATGTCAACATAATCTGCACAGGTAGGTGATCATGACAGCTATATAACCTACTGAGTACAGAACGAAAGCAACTAAATTAAGACACAGATGTCAAATTCCAGTCCTAGCACTACAAAAAAAATGTATTTGCTTAAAACATGCATTGCCTGCTCACTATGTGAATCAGACTTAAGCAGTCCATGTCAAGCACCCCAGCAGGGGTGAGGGCAATCTCAGCATCATTTGCACAAATGAGGGTGAGCAAGCTGAACAACACAACTATTAGTACTGCTGCTACTATTTCTGCTATTACAACTGCTGCTCCTACTACCACTACTGCTATTATTAATACTTTTGCTACTATTACTACTACCACTATTACTACTAATATTACTACTACTGCTACTAGTACTACTATTATTACTACTGCTGCTGCTACTACTACTGCTAGTACTAAAGAAAAAAAAGCATAAAATAGCTGTGTACTTGGTCTAAAATTAATCACAAATCCAAACAAAAATAAAACTCCAACAAAATAAAAGGTGTAGAAACGAGCAAACCAAACCACTTCAAACAATAAACCAGCAAGTGTTTTCATCCACATAAAACATTTTCAAACTGACATACATTTCTATGACCCAGCTTTTAAAACACAGAAAGTCACATGACATAAAAAAATCATATGACATGAATAAATCACATGATATAACTTAAAGCACATTTATAAAAATACTAATGCTTTAACTTCTTTTTAAAAAAAAGCAACAAAGTCTTCCCTATTATTATGCCCTTGTGGATGGCAAGCATTTAATTTTACCTGCCAAGAATATTCTGGCCAAGAACATCAGAACTCAATTTAATAAAACACAAATAACATAAACAGCAGCAAAGTTCTGAGACTGACTTATCTAGAAGAGAAGTAGGGAATGTCTATCACATATTATTTGTCAGAAATTGTTCTGACAAATAATATGTTTATATAAAACAAAAAAGAAAGAAGTGTCAAAATGCTGAGTAATCTACAAACTGGTAGGAAGGAGAACAAAAGAACCATTTATTCACAGACTAAGCACTTTTACCCTATGTCCATAGGGCATCATCAGAGTGAATTAACATAAAAAAACTCTACATTTATACAACTCTAAAATACAACACGCCCACTACTAATTATAAAATCCTGTGCCAATTAATTCTTAAAGAAATATAGTTAAAAACAATTAAACACATTAATAAATGTACTATAATATAAAATAATTGGCTGACTAAATAAAAATATATATAACCATGCACAAATAAATATAAATATACATAAATATGTGCAAATCCTGCTATAAATAAACAAGTTAAGTTAAAAAACTTGACTAACAGAAGTGTACCAAACAAACATATATGTATTTTAAACCTGCATATGTGACATTACAAAAGGAACTGTGGTGGTGGTGCTGCGGTAGCATTGTCGCCTCACAGTAAGACGTTGTCCTGTTCGATTCTCAGCTAGAGCGTCTTCTGTGTGGAGACATGCGTGAATGGGAGTACCTTCATTGAAGGTTGTGCGTCAGGGCCGATAACTCAGCACGTAAAAATCTACTGCCAATCATTAGCAGACCGGAGTTCTGCTGTGGCGACCCCTAACCGGGAAAAGCCGAAAGACACAACAACAACATGTGACATTTACAAAAAGGGGGGGTGTTATTATGAAAGAGACATTATTTCTAGTAGTCACCTTAAACCTGCAATGCTCTTAACTTCAATACAGAACTTAATGATATATTATCATTAATACCTAGAGATATAGTGGTGTTTGTCCTCAATTGCCATTCTAACTCCAAATTCTCTAGGTATAGGTTGACATCACCCTCTGTAAAACGGTTAACAATTCTGTCAATAATAAAAAACAAGAATTTATTCAAACCCTCACATTTCACTGAATGATTATAAAGTGCACTTTCCTTCTTACTTTTTTAATGTCCCTTACATGCTATAATATTCTTTCTTTCAATTTTCTAGTGGTTTTACCCACATAGAATGCTGAACAGGTCAAACATGTAGCTATATAGACCACCATCCTAGTATTACAATTATAATTGCCTGGACTAGGTATCAAACGTTGGTACCCCTCTACCATGACAAATGGCCTTGTGTTAATAAACGTACATGCCTTACACACATTACATTTAGACATCCTGGATACCATCCTTTTCTTGTTACATGTTTTTTCAAATAAGATACTTAAGGTTGGCACCTCTAGAAAACGTCACTTTAGGGGCCAATCCTAACATATTTTTAATGTCAGGACTTAAAATCTGGTTCCTTGAATTATTGACCATAGTCCATATTTGTGTAGCTTCATAATTAAAAGGCAACAATAAAGATGTATCATAATCTATCACCTTTAATTTTGTAAATGTAGTCCCTGTGTTGGTATGCAAGATAGGTAAGAATTTTTCTTTTCTTTTTCTATGCATTTCATTCTTAATTTTAATCAGTAACTTGTTTGGGTATCCTCTTTCTTGAAACATACCTACAAGAGTATAAATTTCCTATTAAAATCACCTTCACTACTTGTGAATCTTGAAATCCTAACCATTTGACCCTTTACTACACTCTTTTTTTGATGGTTGGGGTGACAACTGTTGTAATGTAGGAGGGACTTAGAGTATGTTTTCTTTCTATGCACTCTAGAAATGAATTTTATATATTTTTTATCCCAAATTAGTGTAATGTCAAGAAAATCAATGCTCTCATTATTAACTTTATATGTAAAGTTCAAAAATGATGTTGTAGAATTTAAATAACTAATAAATTCCTCAAGCTCACCCACTGAACCTCGCCATAAGATCAGTATGTCATCAAGGAAGCTTAACCATGTAATCACTTTATCATACAAATTGTGTTCAAAAACACAGTTTTCCTCCGCACTTAGCTAATGCCAGGTTAGCAAATATGGGCATTCATTTAGCCCCATAGCTACATCTGTTTGATGGAAAACTTCACCTTCAAATAGTAGGAAATTATTCAATAACACTAGTTCCATCAAATCAACTAAAAGTTGTCTTTTCACATTGTGCATTCCCTCTTTGCCAAACAGGGCATTTCCAAAAAGCACCAAGCCTTGATCGTGTGGTATAGAGGTGAATACATTTGTGACATCAACTGTAACAAATAAAAAGTTATCATTAATGGAACTGTCCCTTAAGATTTCTAAACAGTGCCACAAATCCTTTAAAATGTGTTTATAATACTGTACACAATTTTTATACCAGAAGTCTATGTATGCTGCTGTAGGCTCAGTCTTTGAGCCAGTTGCAGAGACAATGGGCCTAAATCGGGGGTTGTGTAAATCTTTGTGGATTTTTGGAATTCCAATTATCTTAGGTGTTATTGGGAAATCCACAGTCATATATTTGCACTCTGTATAATCAAACACATTCTGGGTTAAAAAATCATGTAAGACCCAGTCAATTTTACTGTATGCTCTCTTCATCTCATAAATGGAGACTCTCTCATACATTTCAATGTCATTTAACAACTCATAAATTCTACTTACATAATCCTAGTGATCCATCAAAGCAACCACCCACCCTTGTCAGGCTTCATAACTCTAACCTGGTTATGCTCTTTAAGTTCTTTCAACAGATTCCTTTAATCTCTTGTTAAATTGTACTCCTGATGTTTTCCTGAATTCTTAAGAATACACCTTATTTCATTTTCACAAACAGTCTCAAATACAGCTACATGTAAATCACTTGGTGGGACAAATGTACTTTTCCTTTTTAGCTGTGTAACATAAGGTACAACTGACTTCTGTTTGTCATGAAAATATAACTTCAGGTTCAATTGTCTAATAAAAAGTTTAAAATTAGTTAATATTTTAGCAACATCTTGCTTAAAACTTGGCACAAATGAAAAACCTTTACTAAACAAGGTCATATGCACTTCACTTATGGTGTGCTGCGAACAATTTTACACATTAAAACCATTCTTAGAAATACAGTCACATACAAATTGGTCAACGGGTACCACATCATTGTAATGACCTTCATAATTAGAACTATGTCCATTCAACATAATGTCACTAACACTTAGTTCATCCACTGGTGCTGTTGGCAGAATGAATTCCCCCCTTGTCCCCCTCCCCCATTGTCTCTTTTGTCTGTTCTGTGTTCTCTTGGACCTTCTTGGGAGTGTAGGCTGTTCTAAGAAATCATTAACAGTCTCACTTGATGGCTCATTGTCTCAGTTAAATTCATCTTCAGAACTGTTAGCCAAACCATTTTGTTCCTTAGCATGCTTACTAGGTAAAGGGTAAACAGTTTTATGCATGTAATCATTAGTATCTCTTAATATTTTCTTTTGTTTTCTGACTAAATTTTCTTTAATATATTTGTCTGTTTCGACAAAAATAGAATGGTATATATGCTTATTAGCTTCAAACAGCAAGTCACTATTTAAGCTTGTTTATTTCAGTTATTTCTTTTTCTAGTACACACAGTTTATGATCATTTTCTGTAATAATAATCCGTACTAGGTCTAACCCAGTGCAGTCAAAAAGCTCCAATAGCTCACCATGTATGATCAATCCTGTCTCTGTCTCATTGGGAAATTTCCATATTCTTAAGCCTTTTGGCACTTGGTTTAGTTCCAATGAATGTTTTAAGTAGAGATTGTCAGCTTGCAGGCCTTTAAACTTTCTTAACAACTTCTCAAATGTATGGAGCTGTGTGCGGACTGTACCATACCCCTCCCCTTGAGCGGGGGAGGGGTCCGTAGACTGTAATTCCGGTAATTTCATTATTGAACTGAAATTCAACAATGATCCACTTGCTGAATTCATTTGACCATCATTTTTAGACCGGTTGTTCACCTCTTGTCTATAGACACTAAGTCCTGAAGTCCTTGTTGTGGAATGTAGTGTTAGTAATTCGGCCTGAGAATCAGACAGATTGATCTGGTCCGAACCATGGGCATTCAATGTAGGTTGTTGCTGTTTGAGCAGCAGCAGAATCTCTTCTAGTTTCTTAAGTAGTCCCTCCATACTCAGTGGTGGTAACCCAAACGAATGCCACAAAACAAAGCAATTTAATTAGTTCAGTTTACCACTACTCATCAGTTAGCTAGATATTAGGTATTCCCATTTTTTCATCAGTGGGGCAGAACAAAACTCCATAAGTAAACCCTTAAGATGTAGTATATTGAGGGGGGGGATCCTCTTCTTCCATCTTCTGGTGATATATTTTTGGCTAAAAATGGCAGTAAATTACTAGCAGTTTGCTGATGTTGAAGTATTTCTAGGGTATCCAGCACTCCTAGAAAGTAGTTAACAGGTGTAAGTCTATGGTGTTATATGCCCAACCATACAAGAGCCTTACAATGATCATCCTTAAATAATTTCAATAAAGGACAACCTCAAACAACAAGCTGAGAGTCTGCAACCCGGTCACTAGACATCGCCAGCATTGTGAAAAGATATTAGAGAATGTTTGTGAGATTCTCATTGGAATGTAATGATTTTATATGTGCATTGCCAGCTGAAACAGCTGTATTTTCTAGAGTGGGTTGCATATCTAGGTATTTACAAACATTTTGCCCAGGATAGAGATGGCAGTGGAACCTCCAAATATTTCTCCCACCACCCCCAAAATGTTTCCATTGGTGCTTGATTTGTCCCCATCAAAATTTTGTATGCCTTAGCAATGGAGCCCTGATTTATACTTTCTTCCCTGGAGTTCACTATCCATGAAACTAATAATGAGTAGTCATAAGTGGAGGTTTTATGAAATTTAACAGTCTGTGCAAGCTTCACTATCTGATCATAAACAGGTCTATAAATAGCATCAATCTCATGTCTATCAAAAACTATGGGCCAGGAAATAATGGCCTTTTCATTAAACAACTGCATGCAATATCTTAGTTTTGAGCAAGTTTTAATAATCTAAATGTTTAAGGCAACAATAACCTCAAAGAGCATGAGGCAATAATTGGTGATAATTCCTTCCACTAGGAATAGATTCATGTTGCAGGGAGTATAGAATCAAATGTAAATAGTAAATTTTGTGAGAACCTCATCTAGTTATTTTTTCCATGATTTTCTAAACTTTAGCAGTGAGAAAAATGAATCCATGCCCCCCCACAGCAAAGCTTTCTTCAAATGTGTATCATAGGCATACTTCATTAACTGTATACAAGTTTTAAATTTGGTGGCCTTCACATATTGAGCTAGATCTGGGATGCAAATGCCACCTAAAGTTGTAGGCAGAACCAAGATATCATACTCTACCCTATGCTGACCTCCCCTCTGCAAGACATTCAGAATCAGCCTATTGCACTTAGTAAAAATGTGTTATTGAGGAAAGGTACCCCTTGTGATGTGTACATTATTAAAGGTTGGACAAACCATATTATCACATGAACTTTCTGTCATATAAAGTCATAACTTTCCTCAGTGGTCAAAAATAGAGTCAGATTTAGCCAGAATTATGGAGAAAGACTCCACAAACTCCTGGAAAGAATCTGTATATTGTACCCAAATCAGTCCTACAGTTATGCCCAGTTAGAAAAGAGTGGGTTTGTGTTATTCAAAGGGATGTAATATAAAATAATCTAATTGATTCTTTTTTTGAAATGTTAGGTTTATAGACAGAGCATTCCT
Source organism: Protopterus annectens (assembly GCF_019279795.1). Classification (NCBI taxonomy): domain Eukaryota; kingdom Metazoa; phylum Chordata; order Ceratodontiformes; family Protopteridae; genus Protopterus; species Protopterus annectens. Next base: position 1,442,683,940 of record NC_056725.1, on the reverse strand, counting down.
CAAACTCCCTAAGAATATTCAGAGCTTTTACCAGCTCTTCTTCTGGCTTAGTCAAATAAAGCAATAAATTATCTACATAAAGTGCTATCTTAAATGATTGTTTTCCTGTTCTATACCTCTTTAAGTCTGACCATGTAACTTTTCAGCCAATGGTTCCATACATGTGGTGAACAGCAAGAGAGAGATAGAGAGAGAGAGACAGAGAGAGAGAGAGAGACAGAGAGAGAGAGAAAGCAACCTTGCCTAGCGGCTCTTAATATAGGGAAAGTACAAGATATTTTTGTTTCTATTTTTATCCTAGTATGGGACTCCCAATAAATACTTTAGAGAAAAGCTATCATCTCCCCAGGTAGCCCAATCTGTTTTAATACCAGGAGGAGAAAATCCCGCATAGCCTGGTCAAATGCTTGTCCCACCTTTAAGCTGACAAGCAAGAGGGGTGTGTTTGAATGGGCAGTATCCTCAAGCACTAGAAAAGTTTTAATTAGATTATCTGCAGTATTCCTACATTTAATGAAACCTGTTTGAAATGGGTGAATCAAATTGAGGAGGAAGGCAGGTAACCTGTTAGCCAAGGTAGCCATAAGTAATTTGTAATCATGAGTGAGGAGAATTACAGGACAGTCAGAAGGCTGCATCAGGTCTTAACCAAGTTTCACAATTAAGAAGAAATAATAGCCTGCCTCCAGGAAGTAGGAGGGGTCCCATAGCTATAAGGTTCCCTATTATATCTTCGAAGATGCAAACTTTTGAATGCATCTTTATCAAACTTAAAAAATCAAAAATTTAAAAATCGAAAGGGCATATAAGTGATTTCTTTCCCTGGGAAAGAAATCGCTTGGCCGCCTCCGTTACTTTGCCGTTTTCCCCAATGTAGTATGATCTCGGAGTTGGTATATTTAGTGGGTTTATATTATCATATCACACGCTCATTAGAGCGAATGACAGATAATCGACCCATTGTAAGTGAAAGCTTATAACATCGAAACTTCAGAACAGCGATTATTTTCCAATGGAAAACAATCACTGTTCTGAAACAAACAAAAAAAAAACTGTAAAACATTACTTAACGTGGGTGACTTCGCCCACCCACCCCCCTGATGTGGGGGGCTGTGCCCCTCACACTCCCCCTACTTAAATATACCAACGCCGAGATTGCACTACAGTGCCGAAAAGGCAAAGTAGTGAAAGCGGCCAAACAAATTCTTTCCAAGGGAAATAATTTGCTGAAACGCCGCTTCGCTATTTTGCCTTTTCACGCTTTACTGTTCGACAAAGATACATTCAACAACCTACGTCTACGATGGCATACTAGGGGAACCTATTTAGTTTGTTTTGTTTGTAGTGATATTTTTTTATTGGGCCAAGTGATTTCTTTCACAGGGAAAGAAATCGCTTATATGCCATTTCGCTGTTTTAAACTTTCCTTCTTTTAAGTTCGATAAAGACACATTCGAAGGTTTGCATCTTTGAAGATATAATAGGGACCCTAGCTATAATATAGTCAGAAAGACTGGCAAATGTGTAATAAAAATCATCCATATAATTTCCTTGTCGATTTCTAGTGAAAGCATGTCTCAGTCTTGAGTCTTCCCTTTTTATAGTGACTTGTATACTACCTGAACTTCTTGCAGGGTGATTTGTTTCCAAACTCCTGAGCCTGCTCCTGGGCTAATCAGGGCAATTTAATCATTGTCAGAAATTATCCTGTTCTTTTCAGTTACATGGCAGAGTCTTCCTTAACTTCATACAACTTTTGAAAATAGGTGATAAAAGCATTACATACCTCTTGAGGTGAAGAAACCCCACTCCCAGAGGTAGGGTGGACAACTCTCAAGATCACTCTAGTAATTTAACCTAGTGTTAACAGCTGCAAGGCTACATGTTTTTGATCTCTTAAACACACTTTTTTTGGCAAAGCATATTCATTCAAGCACACTGATCAAGTTATCCCTGTCAATACACAGTTCTGTAGGATGTGAAGTCAGATAGCCAGGTTCTTGAATCAGCCATTGTGTAAGTAGATAGTAATATATGTGAATGCGCTGCTCAAGAAATATGATAGGTTGCATTCAACACAGGGGTTGTATTGCTACAGGGAACAGGTTTTAATCTCCTATTAATTATATTTCATGGAAAAGAGCCCATAGGTAATCAAACACCCTGCTCATTAAATCCCTTGTAATGTTTGCATTCTAAGCACTGTGATAGGAAGCCTTCTGTGGTTTCAGGAGTTACTGAACAGCCTAAACACTGTAGATATGGGTAGCCATGTTTTCACGTCCTGCACAGTGTAAGCAGTATGATACATACTAACACATTATAAAAGGTAGGACTGCCTTTATCCACAGATGTCATGTGTGCAATTGACAGACTGCTGACATTTGCACATGGTGAAGGCTATGATTCCCCAATTGTTGTACTGTTAAAGGATCATAGGAGCATAGGATATTACTAGGCTAATGGGCCCAGGGCCCTTACAAGCCTAGCCAAGTTCGACCTGTGCTCCTAAAGGTGTCTGGTTCAAGCAGACACTAAACTCAGCACCTTTTGCTCCTGTCCAAGAAGGACACAGGTAGAACACCCAGAGTGAATTTCCAGTTACCCATCCAATCATCCAAATTATGCTTAAACAGAGCCAGCAAGGGAATTTGCTTAACATGAATAGGAAGCCTGTTCCAAAAGTGAGGCATCCTCTGTGAGACAAATCTGTCTCTCCAGCAAGTTCTGTTGATATCATAAAACAGGTTAAGGTCCTTTGAGTGAGTGACCCATGTGCCATTTGACTTGTGAATGTGCAGCATTTCCATCAAAGCTGGGTCAGAGATTGCTCTATATGCAAGACACATGTTGCCTCTGAGCAGTCTATACGATGCAAAGTAAAGTGGCAATGATTTCAGTCTGTCCACATAAGACATATCTTGAAGACCCTGGATTTTCTTTGTAAGGAATCCTTTGTTGTCTCTCCAGTTGCTGCAGGTGTTTGGAAAGGAACATACCAAAGGAAGCATTGTACTCTATTATTGGCCTGATGAGGGAAGAGTACAGGGGAGTTATAACCTATTTTTGTCTGGAGACAATGCCTTTACTTATGAGCTGAACAATATAAAATGCCCTTCTTACCATTGTGGAGACATGGTCAATAAAGTTAAGGTTGTTGTCAATCTGTGTGTCCAGATCTCTGACCACTGATTGTGTGCAGAGGGTATTTCTACTAATGTGGTAGTTTTCAGGAACATCACCCTTGCTGAAGGGGATGATAATGCATTTTTTTCATTAAGTTTAAGACCGTGACTTTAGCACCAGTCATTAGTCTGCATAAGACCTTCTTGCAGGATGTTGACATTTCTAGGGGTTTCAATGATCCCTCTCAGATTGCAGACATCAGCAAACTTTGTCAGCCACAGTCCTTTAGTTGTAGCCTGTACTTCAGAGTAGTAGATTCTGAACAGTAGGGGTGCCAAAACTGATCCCTGTGGAACACCACTGCTTACGGGTCTGCTGGAGGAGGTGGACTCCACTATTTTTCATAATATGAGTTCTGTCAGTGAGCCAGTTTGCAACCCACCTGACAATATATGGGCTGATACCCAACTGGGTGAGTTTATCAATGATGCCTGAGTGGAGGATTCAGTCAAAGGCTAAGTCTAGGTAGGTTGTATAGACAGATTTGCCCTCGTCTAGAGCTATGGTGACTGTCTTGAGAAGTCCACCAAGTTTAACAGGTATGATCTCCCTTTACAAAACCAAATTGGGTGGGGTCGAGCATTTGTGGATTTTCTATCTTTGTTAATAAGGTCCATGATAATTAATTCCATGACCTTGCAGATAAGGCTGGTCAGGCTAATGGGTCCATAGTTCCTGTGGTCCATGGATGCACCCCCTTTCCGCAAAGGGATAACAGTAGCTGTTTTCCATTCTGCTGGGATGAATCCAGTGCTTTAAGCAGTGATTGAAAAAAAGACTGCCCAATGGTGATGTCAATTCCTGTTTTAACCCATGTAGAACACAGCTTGAGGTGTTGTCTGTACCTACAGAGACTATGTTTTTGGTCTCAGAGAGGATATTTATTACCTGTTCCTCAGAGATACTAGGTGGTGGACAGGTGTTAGGGATGCTTTGGAGTATATGTGGCAGAGACAGGGGAGTGAATGTTTCACTGAATCTGTCAGCCAGCAGGTTTGCTGCATCCACAGGTTCTATATATGTAGTACCATTGACTATGAGTTCAGCAGAAATCTGGGGTTACCTATTACAACCGAGAAACCACAGTTGCGTGAATATGGAAACGTCGACACATATTGAGTGAACAGCGAAAACACTGAATGTCCTGAAGCTTGAAATTCGAAATGTCGAATCGTCATAGTTGGCCCTTCTCCGGTATAGCTCCTTAAGGTAAGTGTGCAATAGTTACAGACCTTAGGGTTAGGGTGCGGGTTAAGGTAAGTGCATACATAATAATATATGTAAGCTTTAGTTTAGGGTTAGAAGTAGGGTTTTGTTAAGTGTATGTATGTGGATTATTTATTTTGTTTGGGTATAGTTCCTTAATGTAGTTGTGCAATAGTTACGAACCTTAGGGTTAGGGTGCAGGTTAAGGTAATTGCATACATAATAATATATGCAAGATTTAGTTTAGGGTTAGAAGTAGGGTTTTGTTAAGTGTATGTATCTGGATTATTTATTTTGTTTGGGTAGGTAGTACATAGCGGGTGGTAGGGTTGAACAACTATGGTGGGGTTGGGAGGGTGGCCTAATGGTTAAGGTGTTTACCTTACAAATACAAGGTGCGGGGTTTGAGTCTTACAAGGGATAATTGGCTAGGCTTAAAATGGCTTGCAAGGGCAGTTAGCTTAGTACTAATCTAATCTATGCCGATTCGACATTTTGAATTTTGTGGTTCAAGACGTTCAGTGTTTTCGCGGTACACTCAATATGTGTCGACGTTTTCGTATTCGCTTACCTTTGAGGTCTTTTGACAGAAGCCATATGTTGTTCAAAATCTGAGGGTAATGCTACTCAATGCTAGAAGGCTAAACCTCAAAATGCACTCACTCGAGGCACTCCATAAAATGGAGAACATCGACATATGGGCAGTGACAGAGACCTGGTTCAAAGCTCCAAAAAGCACCCTGCATTACCAGACTATAATTCATACCACACCTTTCGGCCACCAAACTGGACCGAAACACTAAAGGTGGAGGTGTGTCCATATTCATTAAGGATATCCACACATCCAAGCTAGTTGCTCAGCATAATGCATCGGAGATTATCCAAGTTCAACTAACTCTGGGCAAAACCGCAGTCCAGATTGTAGCTTGCTACAGACCCCCCCACCATGCCCCAGGATTCCCACTCCTCTTTTCTTGATACACTGTAAAATATTAAGGTACAACCCAACACCCTAATAATGGGTGATTTCAACTACCCCACCATTAACTGGGAAAACTACTCATGTACCAACTCTTTTGCTCAACTTTTTCTGGAAATCATCAATTTCAATGCCTTGGAACAACTTATCCACACCCCCACCAGGGGCAGCAATATCCTAGACCTGGTCATCATCAACATGGGCAACCGGTGTCCCACACCAGAGATCAGCTCCTTGTTGGTCAGATCCGACCACAAGCTAACCACCCTAGACATCCACATCCCACTCCCAGCCCCCATTAGGAAAACAACAGTAAAAAATTTCTCCAAAGCCAACTTCACGTTTCTTAAGACAGATGTGGCAAACTTCACGACACCCATGCAGATGGACAATAGAGATACGACTGCTGAATCCTACACAAACGCACTTTATAAGCACTTACATGAGTGCATGGATTGTGCTATCCCTAACAGAAACAAGATGCTATCCTCCAAAAAAAGGAAGCCAATCTGGTGGTATTCTGCCATAAGCAAACTCTACAACAATAGAAAGAAACTGTTGCAAAAAAGAGTAAAATCCCATGATTGGAGGAACTCCTGGTCAGCATCAGTAAGAAGCTGAGATCCCCCAAAAAATCCTCCAAGGCTACTTATGAAAACAAATTTGCCACTGATTCTAAAGACAACCACAAATCATTCTATAGCTATGTCAATAATCTCAATGGCAACACTCAGATCTGCTCTGAGTTACAGCACAATGACACTAAATATACAGAACCAACTGATATTGCCAACATCCTGGCAGATAGGTTCAGTGCTAACTTTACCCCCCTCTCGCCCCCTAAAGGGCCCATCTTTATACCGGAAGAATGGTTGCACAGGTAAAAACCTCACTCTCCAAAGCCAAGAACACAGCATCCATGGGACCTGACAACATCCTAGGCTGCCTTCTACATGAACGACAGAATGAACTGGTACCCCACCTAAGTACAATGTTCAATCATAGCCTCACCTCAGGCTTTGTGCTCATTGAATGGCGCACCACAATGGTTATCCCACTCCACAAAGGGGGGGGGGCCACAACAGACCCCGGGAACTACCGCCCCATTAGCCTGATGAGCCTGGTCTGCAAGGCCATGGAACGTATCATCATGGAACTCATAAACAAAGACATTGGAGATCTCCAAACTCTGGACCTCACACAGTTTGGGTTTGTAAGAGTCAGATCATGTCTCTTAAACCTGATAGACTTCTTTGAAGCAGTCAGCAAAGCCATAGATGAGGGTAAGGAGGTTCACACAGCCTATCTAGATCTCGCCAAGGTGTTCGATACCATCCCCCAATCTGGAATTATAGATAAACTCACTAAACTAGGTATACATCTCTATGTCACAAGATGAGTTGCCAACTGGCTTACTGACAGAACCCACACTGTGAAAGTAGCAGACTCCAAGTCAGACTTCAGACCAGTGACAAGTGGAGTACCACAGGGTTCAGTCCTGGGTCCTCTCCTGTTAGGTATCTACTTCTCTGAAGTACAGGCTAACACAGAAGGTCTTTGGCTAACTAAATTCGGAGATGACTGCAAATTAGGAGCCATAATCAAAACTCCTAATGATGTGGACATCCTACAAAAGGGCCTCACTGTGACAGATGCCTGGTGTCAAAGCCATGGTCTCAAGCTCAATGCCAAAAAGTGCATTGTCATCCCCTTTGGTAAAAACTCTGTACCCATGAACTACCACATAGGTGGTGGTCTACTTAACACCAAAAGTGTGATAAGAGACCTTGGGACACAGGTAGACAGTAGTCTCTCCATTGATAATCACATCACCACAGTGGTCAGGAAATCATTCTATGTGGCACACCTCATCACAAAGAGTTTCTCATCCAGAAAAAAAGAAGTCATTGTTCCCCTCTACTCATCACTCATTAGACCCATTATGGAGTACAATGCCCCTTTTGGTATGTACCTCACAAGACATCTACAACAACTGGAAAGGTCATAAAAATACCTCACAAAGAGGATGACTGGCCTCAAACAGATGCCTTACGCAGACCTACTCAAAAAACTCCAGCTTTATTCCCATGCATATTGCCTGCTCAGAGGTGATCTCTGCCTAACATACAAAGCTATGTCAAACCCAGAGCTGTTGGACATGCTCCACTTAAAAAAATCCCAATCCCTCCGAGCTACACGCTCTAGGGACCTAAACCTTGTCACCACAATAAACAGAACATGCTGGAGGGATAGATTCCTGTCCCAGAGACTTCCCATACTCTGGAACAGACTACCTATCTATGTCCAACAGAGCTCCTCATTAGCACTCTTCAAGAAAAATCTTGATGATTGGATGGGTAATAGGAAGTTCACCCCAGGGATCACTTCTATGGTTCTGCTTGACAGGGGTACAGGAAAATAATTTTCTTGGGTGGCGAAAGCCAGGGTACCTTTTTGTCTGGGTTTGTATAGGCCCTAGGGCTGATGGCCTAGTACCTGCCTACAAACCTAGGATCACAATGCAGTTTACACATGGCTTAGTTTATGGTGTCATTCTAAGAGGGTGCAATATTTATTAGCATGGAAGTAAATGGTCAACACACCATGCTGCTTTGCCAGGAATGGTCTGCACCTCTCCCCTCTAAGCTTTTGAACATTAGCTAAACCATTGTCCCCCTCCCCCATAGTGCATTTTTTTAGTTAATGCAAAATTGAAAGTGCTTCTGACATAGCAAATAAAAGCCAGGAAAATCTAAAGGTGTTACTGCTCAATGTTAGGTGTCTTAAAAAAAAAACTCAACTCCCTAAAAGCTCGCTTCAACCTAGAGAATGCTGATGTCTGTGTGGTCACTGAGACATTGCTTAAAGTTGAAGAGAGCACATGGACAGTGTCAGTTTATAATGCCTTACACACATTTAGACCAGCTACTACAAAGACAGGAATTAAAGGTGGATGTGTCTCGATTTACATCAGAAATAAATATACCTCAAGGCTGGTCAACCAGGACAATACACTTGAGCTTCTCCAAGTTCAAATCACCATAGGCAAAATCCAATACCACTTCCTTGCAAGCTATAGGTCTCCCTGTATGACCCAAGAAACCCATACTATGTATATAAACTTATAGGAAGCACTCACCGTCCAACCTAATACCATATTATGTGTGACTTTAAAATCCCCACTATTAATTGCAACTCGTTTATGCCACCAAACGTACAGGTGCAGAAATTCCTGAATTTTGTAAACATAAACTCCCTGGACCAGATAGTCAGTACACCAGCCATCAGTACAACCATACTTGATCTGGTTTTCACTGATAAGGGATAGTGCTATACAACCCCTAGTGTAATGTCTTCTCTGGTAAGTTCAGACCAAAAAAATGTTCTCCTTTGAAATAAAAATAAAACCTGGAACCCCAGCTGGCCCTGGAATATTCAGGAACTACTTTAAGACTAACATCTTTCTATTAAGTAATAATCTGGAAAATTTTCACTCCCAAATAAACCCTGAGAACACTGCTGCCTAAATGGAAATGTTAACAGAAGCCCTAAACCAGAATGTTTATAGCTGCATAGAAGCAGCTGTAGCCACCAGGAAGAAGTGCAAAACTAAACTCAAAATACAAGCTACCCTAGTGGAATGGCAACATCAATAGGCTGTATAATAGAAGGAAATAAATCAGGACAAAAATTAGGAGGTGCAACACCCAGCAGGATAAAAACACTCTCATCAAACAAAACAAACAAGTCAGAGGAAAAATAAAGTCTACCAAAGCCAAATTTGAGTTAAATTTTGCATCCCAGGCCAAGGACAACAACAAGGCATTCTTTAGCTATGTTCATAGCCTCAAAGGCAATACACAATTGTGTGCAGAACTCATTGTTAATGGAGTCACCTATACTGAGTGAGAATATATAGCAAACCTACTGATCAAAAAATTCAGGTCCAGCTTTGCTGCTCTCTCCCCCTAAACCTTCCCTCAGGAAATACCATCAACTATAACTCCCCCTGCTATCACTACAGAACAGGTTCTTAATGCTCTCTCTAAGGCCAAGAACATTGCATCAATGGGCCCAGATAATATCCCAGGATGCCTTCCTAAGTATCATGAAATATAACCTATCAGGCCCATTGGAATTGTTATTTAACTGTAGTCTCAAAATAGGCTCCATGCCTCATGAATGGAGAACAGCAACAGTCATCGCTCTGCACAGAGGTGGACCATCTACAGATCCATAATTCTCACTAGCCTCATAGACAACGCCATGGAAAGAATTATCATGGAAATGATCAGTAATGACATAGGAAATTTCCAGACACTGGACTGAACCCAATTTAATTTCGTCAAGGGCAGATCATGCCTACTCAGCCTGCTGGACTTCTTTCGCAAAGTCACCAAAGCAATGGATAAGGGTAAAATGGATCACCCTGCCTACCTTGACCTGGCCAAACCATTTTACAAAATAGTCCATGTGGACATTGTTGACAAACTCAAAAAATTAGGTAAAAACCCTCATGTCACCCAGTGGATAGCCAGCTGGCTCACCAACAGGACCCATGAATTCAGAACTGGGGAGTCCACCTCTGTAAAGAGGCCAGTCACAAGTGGAATCCCTCAAGGATGAGTGCTGGGATTGCTCCTTTTTGTCATGTACATTTCTGAAGTCAAGGCCAATGTCAGTGGCCTCCAGCTGACTAAATTTGCAGATGACTGCAAATTAGCAGCTGTCATTGAATCCACCATTGACACAAATGTCCTCCAGGAACGGCTGACACAAACAAACAACTGGTGTCAGAGCCATGGACTAAAACTAAATAATAGTATCCTTTGGGAAGTCATCCACCCACAGCAACTATCATACTGACAACATGACCCTAAGAGTTGACCCAGTAGTCAGGGACTTTGAGACACACATAAGCAGCAATCTAACCTTTGATCATCATGTGTCTACAGTAGTGAGGAAATCAGTCTATGTTGTGCAACTTATAAAAAAAGGTATGGCATCTAGTTCCAACAAAGTCATTATTCCACTGTATTCGACATTCATCAGATCTATCATTAGGCACAGTGCCCCCTTTGGTATGCACCTAACCAGGCATATCCAAAAATTGAATGTCTACAGAGGTCCCTCACTAAAAGAATACAGGGTGTAATTAACATGTCCTATGTAGACCATCCCAAAGCCCTATCCCTTTATTCTGTCTCCTACAGGCTATTGAGGGGAGATCTATGCCTGGCATATAAGGCATTGTCATACCCCAGTCTGATGGACTTCCTGCATATTCACAAAACAAACACCACCAGAATTACAGGTTCAAAAGACTTAAACCTTACCTGTGATATAAATAGGACCTGCTGGAGAGACAAGTATGCATTTCAGAGACTACCCCTTCTCTGGAACAGGCTCCACCATGCATATGAAGCAGAGGTCTTCCCTAACCATATTTAAATGTAACTTAGTACATTGGATGGGGAAAAGGAAATTCATCCCTTGTTTGGCACCGATGTCTCTAATGGATACAGGAAGCCTGTAAATGTTTCATCTCCCAATCCCCAGCTTATACCTATCAAGGGTACCAGAATATGTCAGGGATTTGGGATGCATGTCTAGACTTAAAAAGGCCCTGTGATTTTTGCCTAGGTTATATGATATATAACAATATACGTGAAGTATAATGTTTGCCATGTTAATATAGTTTCCAAATAACAGAAAGACCTAATGGAGTAAATGCTCTACGGTAAACAGCAAAAAATGATCTAATAAACGAAAAATAACCATAGAGCAAAGCAATGAAGGGGATTCAGTCGTTCCAACTGTGCATACAAAATCCCATAAGCCAACAAGTGTTAATCCAGACAACAAGAAAATCCAAGTCCTTCGAACAGTAAAAACCAGGTTTATTCTAACATGACAGGGTAAGCGCTTTCGCTAAAATAGCTTCATCAGACCTTATTACAATTCAATCACTAAAACATGTAGTTTATATACACAAAAAGGCGCCAAAAAAGGACAAGCACTCCTTAAAGGGATATAAACCTATGCTAAAATCAATACTAAGATTCAACATTAAAAACTGCATTTAATCTATGTAAAAAATCTCTAAACATGTATAAAAATATACATAAAAAATGTCAAGGAGACAAAATAAAAATGTATAAAGAGCATGTACTAAAGAAGTTCATTTATAGTGTCGCAGCCTTCTGGACTTTAATAATGGGCGTATAGGGACTTTGCCGTTAAGTCCAGGTGAAACATCAGCCCTAAATTTGATAATCCAGTTAATCTCACGGACTTCTGTGTGATTCTCAGTATCGCTCTGCACAGAGGTGGACCATCTACAAATCCATAATTCTCACTAGCCTCATAGACAATGCTATGGAAAGAATTATCATGGAAATGATCAGTAATGACATAGGAAATTTCCAGACACTGGACTGAACCCAATTTAATTTCGTCAAGGGCAGATCATGCCTACTCAGCCTGCTGGACTTCTTTCGCAAAGTCACCAAAGCAATGGATAAGGGTAAAATGGATCACCCTGCCTACCTTGACCTGGCCAAACCATTTGACAAAATACTCCATGTGGGCATTGTTGACAAACTCAAAAAATTAGGTAAAAACCCTCATGTCACCCAGTGGATAGCCAGCTGGCTCACCGACAGGACCCATGAATTCAGAACTGGGGAGTCCACCTCTGTAAAGAGGCCAGTCACAAGTGGAATCCCTCAAGGATGAGTGCTGGGATTGCTCCTTTTTGTCATGTACATTTCTGAAGTCAAGGCCAATGTCAGTGGCCTCCAGCTGACTAAATTTGCAGATGACTGCAAATTAGCAGCTGTCATTGAATCCACCATTGACACAAATGTCCTCCAGGAACGGCTGACACAAACAAACAACTGGTGTCAGAGCCATGGACTAAAACTAAATAATAGTATCCTTTGGGAAGTCATCCACCCACAGCAACTATCATACTGACAACATGACCCTAAGAGTTGACCCAGTAGTCAGGGACTTTGAGACACACATAAGCAGCAATCTAACCTTTGATCATCATGTGTCTACAGTAGTGAAATCAGTCTATGTTGTGCAACTTATAAAAAGGTATGGCATCTAGTTCCAACAAAGTCATTATTCCACTGTATTCGACATTCATCAGATCTGTCATTAGGCACAGTGCCCCTTTGGTATGCACCTAACTAGGCATATCCAAAAATTGAATGTCTACAGAGGTCCCTCACTAAAAGAATACAGGGTGTAATTAGCATGTCCTATGTAGACCATCCCAAAGCCCTATCCCTTTATTCTGTCTCCTACAGGCTGTTGAGGGGAGATCTATGCCTGGCATATAAGGCATTGACATACCCCAGTCTGATGGACTTCCTGCATATTCACAAAACAAACAGCACCAGAATTACAGGTTCAAAAGACTTAAACCTTACCTGTGATATAAATAGGACCTGCTGGAGAGACAAGTATGCATTTCAGAGACTACCCCTTCTCTGGAACAGGCTCCACCATGCATATGAAGCAGAGGTCTTCCTTAACCATATTTAAATGTAACTTAGTACATTGGATGGGGAAAAGGAAATTCATCCCTTGTTTGACACCGATGTCTCTAATGGATACAGGAAGCCTGTAAATGTTTCATCTCCCAATCCCCTGCTTATACCTATCAAGGGTACCAGAATATGTCAGGGATTTGGGATGCATGTCTAGACTTAAAAAGGCCCTGTGATTTTTGCCTAGGTTATATGATATATAACAATATACGTGAAGTATAATGTTTGCCATGTTAATATAGTTTCCAAATAACAGAAAGACCTATTGGAGTAAATGCTCTACGGTAAACAGCAAGAAAAGAACTAATAAACAAAAAATAACCGTAGAGCAAAACAATGAAGGGGATTCAGTCGTACCAACTGTGCATACAAATCCCATAAGCCAACAAGTGTCAATCCAGACAACAAGAAAATCCAAAGTCCTTCGAAGAGTAAAAACCAGGTTTATTCTGACATGACAAGGTTAGCGCTTTCGCTGAAATAGCTTCATCAGACCTTATTACAAATCAATCACTAAAACATGTAGTTTAAATATACAAAAAGGCGCCAAAAATGACAAGCACTCCTTAAAGGGATATAAACCTATGCTAAAATCAATACTAAGATTCAACATTAAAAACTGCATTTAATCTATGTAAAAAATCTCTAAACATGTATAAAAATATACATAAAAAATGTCAAGGAGACAAAATAAAAATGTATAAAGAGCATGTACTAAAGAAGTTCATTTATAGTGTCGCAGCCTTCTGGACTTCAATAATGAACGTATAGGGACTTTACCATTGAGTCCAGGTGGAACATCAGCCCTAAATTTAATTATCCAGTTGATCTCTCGAACTTCTGTGTAATTCTCAGTCATCGCTCTGCACAGAGGTGGACCATCTACAAATCCATAATTCTCACTAGCCTCATAGACAATGCTATGGAAAGAATTATCATGGAAATGATCAGTAATGACATAGGAAATTTCCAGACACTGGACTGAACCCAATTTAATTTCGTCAAGGGCAGATCATGCCTACTCAGCCTGCTGGACTTCTTTCGCAAAGTCACCAAAGCAATGGATAAGGGTAAAATGGATCACCCTGCCTACCTTGACCTGGCCAAACCATTTGACAAAATACTCCATGTGGGCATTGCTGACAAACTCAAAAAATTAGGTAAAAACCCTCATGTCACCCAGTGGATAGCCAGCTGGCTCACCGACAGGACCCATGAATTCAGAACTGGGGAGTCCACCTCTGTAAAGAGGCCAGTCACAAGTGGAATCCCTCAAGGATGAGTGCTGGGATTGCTCCTTTTTGTCATGTACATCTCTGAAGTCAAGGCCAATGTCAGTGGCCTCCAGCTGACTAAATTTGCAGATGACTGCAAATTAGCAGCTGTCATTGAATCCACCATTGACACAAATGTCCTCCAGGAACGGCTGACACAAACAAACAACTGGTGTCAGAGCCATGGACTAAAACTAAATAATAGTATCCTTTGGGAAGTCATCCACCCACAGCAACTATCATACTGACAACATGACCCTAAGAGTTGACCCAGTAGTCAGGGACTTTGAGACACACATAAGCAGCAATCTAACCTTTGATCATCATGTGTCTACAGTAGTGAGGAAATCAGTCTATGTTGTGCAACTTATAAAAAAAGGTATGGCATCTAGTTCCAACAAAGTCATTATTCCACTGTATTCGACATTCATCAGATCTGTCATTAGGCACAGTGCCCCCTTTGGTATGCACCTAACTAGGCATATCCAAAAATTGAATGTCTACAGAGGTCCCTCACTAAAAGAATACAGGGTGTAATTAGCATGTCCTATGTAGACCATCCCAAAGCCCTATCCCTTTATTCTGTCTCCTACAGGCTATTGAGGGGAGATCTATGCCTGGCATATAAGGCATTGACATACCCCAGTCTGATGGACTTCCTGCATATTCACAAAACAAACAGCACCAGAATTACAGGTTCAAAAGACTTAAACCTTACCTGTGATATAAATAGGACCTGCTGGAGAGACAAGTATGCATTTCAGAGACTACCCCTTCTCTGGAACAGGCTCCACCATGCATATGAAGCAGAGGTCTTCCCTAACCATATTTAAATGTAACTTAGTACATTGGATGGGGAAAAGGAAATTCATCCCTTGTTTGACACCGATGTCTCTAATGGATACAGGAAGCCTGTAAATGTTTCATCTCCCAATCCCCTGCTTATACCTATCAAGGGTACCAGAATATGTCAGGGATTTGGGATGCATGTCTAGACTTAAAAAGGCCCTGTGATTTTTGCCTAGGTTATATGATATATAACAATATACGTGAAGTATAATGTTTGCCATGTTAATATAGTTTGATTACTTTTATATGAATGTAAATCTGCCTGAGTCACAAGTGATAATTCAATAAAGTTGTTTGAAAAAAAGGCCCTTGTGATCATTAATGTAATAAACACCTACTTAACTATGAACTGTGTGCTTGATATGTATGCTATGAATAATTATGTGCTATCATCTGTTAGTGTACATGTGTAGAGACTGTATGACTTAAAAAGACAGGTGTTCAAATCCAGCATAGTGTACATCCTGTGATTGTGTAAGACAACAAATGTTAATAGGTAGGACTGGCTTACTGCGATGATACTTACAATTTTATGTAGGGGATAAACTTACCCAGTTTTTTTTATATCTTTTCACAATCTAACACAATGCTCAAATAATCCCATCACATATTTGCTCTCTGAATATTGTGATATGATTTCTTATGTGGTGTCATCATTTAGTACACAGGTCCAGAGAATGTCAAAGTACATTGCAGATGTTTGAATTCAGCAGAGTGTACTATTTTATTATTTTGCTTAGAGTCAAGTGGTAATAGGCAAGAATAGCTTATTTGAAAGATCATGATGTGTTTAGCAGTCATTTACCAAAATGTTATCAAAAATCCTTCAAGTCTGTGCTTTGTAATTAGTGTGATAAATATATATGTGACAACAGAACAGCTAATATACATGTTATGGGATTCCAGCAGATAATATTTTAAACAGCGTACGTAGCAGTTGGTCATACACAATAATAACTCAATGTACATGTGTGGTGATGACTTTTCTTTAGAGGTAACTTTCATAACTGGTCTTTCTATCACACTTTTACTCATGTCCATATTCACACACAGATATACATACATACAGTTGGGGTAATGAACTGCCTCCACCCGAATGCTTCTGGCAAGATTTCTATCATAATACAGGTTTACCCAACATGTCCAACATCTCCTTGGTATAGACATCTGACTTGTAATGGTTTACACATTTCTAACAATTTGTGCAGTATAACAATTTATTTTCTTTTCCACATGACATTTCTGTTCCTGTGGCACATTTATTTATTTATTTATTTTTATTTTACATTTGTTGACTGGGATAGTCCGACTGGATGCATATCCATTTTCAGTGGAGGCCCAGGGAGAAAGCTCCAAGGGTAAGCAGATACAGCATTACATAATACCAGCATTACATATTACAAACAGACTATTTACAGAGATTACATAAGTAAGCACGTTAAACAAGTTCCACAGGTTAGAGTTAATCCTGAGCGCAAGTCAGGATTAAATTAAATTACACAGTAAACTGGTTAACAGATTTATACACATTCTAGAGAGAGTTAGCCAGGCTTGATACATTGACATAGCCAGTTAAGTGACAAATGTTGTTTGAGTCTAGTTTTAAATTGACCTAAGGTGGAAAGTAAGGTAATATCAGCTGGAAGAGAGTTCCAGGATCTACTTACAGAGTTTGCAAAGAGAGAGTCACCGGCTGTGTTATTAATTTTGCTAGTCTGAATTAGTAGTTTGTTAGAGGATCAAAGCAGTCTAGGATTGTTATATGGGTGATAATATTTTTAAGTGCAGGAGTATTGTCCGGATTATAGAGGATTTTATAGGCCATAATCAGTTAGTTATACTGGATTAGGCTGGGTAGTTCAAGCCACCCAAGCTGATTTAGATTGATGCAATGATGTGTCTTAAAAGGCAGCCCAGTGGCAAACCTGGCAATGTGGTTGTAGCAAATTGAGAGTTTGTTAAGGATGGTCTTGTTTAAATTCGAGAGTAGATGGGATGCATATAGAAGGGTTGAAAGAAGGTGAGAGCGAGCTATGGCAATTTTAGCTGGAGGGGTTAGGAAGGCTTTTATTCTGTAAAGTGACCCTAGTTTTTTATTGATGGTTTTGATAGTTTGGTTAACATGTAGGTCAAATTTTAGATTATTATCTATGACGACACCTAATAGTTTTGTAGAGGGGTCAGGGGAGATTATTGTGCCATCATTTGAATTTATGGTAAAGGTGAAAGTGGTAGACCTAGGTGTTGGGGAAAATAACAGCATTTTAGTTTTTTTTGGGATTTAGGATCAGACAACGTTCAGAAAGCCAGTTTTCTATTGTATTAAAGGTGGTCTGGGTAGCTGACCATAACTCTATTGGAAATGTGGTCGAGCAAATCAGAGTAGAGTCATCAGCATATTGGATACAGCTGACTTTTGGGATGACAGTATAAAGGTCGTTAATGAAGATGGAGAACAACAAGGGCCGTAGTATACAGCCTTGTGGTACTCCAAGGGTGTTAGGTAGAAGGTTAGAGAGTTTGTTCTGCCAGACGACAGCCTGCTGTCGACTATTCAGGTAGGACTGAAACCATTAAAGGGCACTAGTATCTAGACAGAATGTTTGCAGTGTGTGGATTAAAAGTTGGTGATCAACCATATCAAATGTCTTGGGAAGATCCAAGAAGAGGGCTGAGGATATATAATTATTGTTGCGATTATGGTTTATGGTGTTGCAAATGCTAGGAGGGCTGAAGTAGTGCTGTGATGAGGACGGATGCCATGCTGTGTGTCTGCCATAAGGTGATTCTGGATTAGGTGGTGCATATGAGTTGTCTATGAATACATTTTTCCATAATCTTTGCAAGTGGAGAGAGTATAGCTATTGGCCTATAATTGGAGAATTCAGTAGAGCTGCCTCCTTTGTGAAGTGGGATTACATAGGATAATTTCCAGATGGAGGGAATTTTAGCTTCTACTATGGTTTGATTGATTAGTATTGAGATGGGGTAAGCAATAGCATCAGCTGATTTTTGTAGGTACTCGGCAGGGAGTTGATCAGCAGAAAGTGTAGTGGGTTTTAATTTTTTGATCAAGGTACGGATAAGTGAAGTGGCGACTGGTTGGAAGCTGAACGTGAGTAGGTTTCTAGAGGTGCTACGTTCAGGACCAGGGGAGCTAGGAGGTAGTTGGCTAGCTAGGGCTTGAATTGTCTCAGTAAAGAATCAATTAAAACTGTCAGAAACATCTTCAGGGGTTTTATCAATAGTAGCAGCAGGGATTGGGGTTGAAGTTTGTCCAGGATGTAGTAGATTATTTAAACCTGCCCAAAACTTCTCTACAGATCCCTACAAAACAGAGTCTCCAGGACTGCAATTGGTCACATAACAAAATCAGTTTTTCTCAGCATTTAAGCAGATTGAACTCTACAGTTCCCTACAAAACGGAGTCTACAGGACTGTCTATAAATTGCAGTAGTATTGTTTTTTGTCTTGTAAAATGGATTTTTTAGTTTCGTTCCTGGATTGCCTGTATTTAATGTGATCTTGGGGGTCTTTAGAAGAATGCCATAAAGCCCTTGCTTTGTTTCTAAGGGTAATTTTGAGTTTAGACTCTTTAGAAAGCCATGGCGCAGTTTTTGCTTTTGTTCTCTTGAACGAACAGGTGCATGCAAATCAAGGATCTCAAGGAATTTGTTGTTAAAGTATGCTACTGCTTCCTCTAAGGGGAGGTGTTTTAGAATAGACCAATTGCATGAGTTTAGTTTTTGTTGGAATTTGACAGGGTCAAAGTTTTTATTGTTTCTAACCTTTTTGAGTAAGGGTTGTTGGGAATTAATGGCTTTGTGCTTAATTACATATGTGAGAAGGTGATCGCTTAGGCCATCGGGAAGGGTACCAGAGGTGTACAGTCGGGGGTGACAATTTATGAGTACCCAGCCAAGTATGCTTTCTTTTTGGTTGGGTTTACCTATCCTGGTAGGGTTGGATATGATTTGTGTAAATGCATGCAGGTTAATATGGGTGGTTGGGGATTCTGAGGAACAGGTGCCCCAGTCTATGTTAAAGTCTCCAAGTAGTAGGGTTTCTTGGGGGTAGTGACATGATAGCCAGTGCAGGATATCTTCAAGTGTAGATATATTGTTACCTGGAAGAATGTATGTACAGATGATATTAATGCATTTATTTTTATTAAGTTGCAATTTGGTGGCAAGAATCTCTGAGTTATTAATCTGAGGTGGTTGTATTTAATCTATGGTGACATTTAACTCAGATTTATAGAGTACAGCTACCCCACCCCCCCCTTCCTGGAAGCACGATCCAGCCTGTGCATGTTGTACCCAGGTGGTAACACTTCATTGTCTGTAGTGTTAGGTTTTAACCAGGTTTCAGATAAACAGAGGATCTCAGGGGAGTGGAGATCCAGAAGTGCATGCAATTCATGTACCTTGTTATTAATGTTTCTAATATTGAGATGACAGGCTAGGAGAGAGTTAGTTGGCCTATTAATTGTAGGTTTGCAGCTTAGATTGCAAGTAGAGGGGGTATATGTATCTGAAGTGGGTGGGCCAGTGTTGGGGTGAATATCACCACCAAGTATTAGGTTAAGTCTATACTTTGTGATGAACTTCAGGAATTTGTTTATTAATCTGTGGTAGTGTTTAGATCTAGAGCTAATGTGCCTGGGGTTGAGATGTTGATAGACTGAACAAGATGTTGGATAGGACCTGGTACTGTAAGTATGCTTGAAGGTGGGAGGATTTACAGCTGGGGTGATAGTATGGCCTTTTGGGACCTGAAATCCTGTGAGAAACTGGTTTTCATACAAGGTAAGGAGGTATGCTGCAAACAAGAGGGATAGTAAAGAAGAGTATATCATTATCTGTGATTCAGCTAGTGAGCTAAGGAACTGTTTTACCTGGTGATGCAACACCAGAAGATAGAGTGGTGAGGTAAAGGTACTGGAAGGGGGATGGGAGAATGCCAGATGAAAGCCAATAGGTGCTATTTAAATGTAGGTAGAAGAATGGGGGTGGAGGGAATTATCCCAGATGAAAGCAGATAGGATTTAGAAGGTGGGGGAGTGACTATAGTACTATAAATTTAGAGGTACTGGGGGAGGGAGGGAATTGAGGGTAGGGAGAGGAGCGAAGAGAGCCCAAACCTAGCGAGGGCAAATGTAGCGGGGCTATTGCAGTTTACAAGGTTTCCTAAGGTGTCCCAAAGCTATAAGGTAAGTATTATAGTTCTTAATGAAAGAGTCAGTTTACTTAAGTTACAGGGGAAGGAGGCAAACACTCAAGTAGAAAAAAGAGCCTTATGGCTGACCAAAATGGTGACCTGTTTACTTACACAGCACTGTAAGTGAAAGCTTAAAAAATGCTTTTTGTGTGCAACCTACTCTGCTTAAATGCTGAGAGAAACTGATTTTGTTATGTGACCAATTGCAGTCCTGTAGACTCCGTTTTGTAGGGAACTGTAGAGTTCAATCTGCTTAAATGCTGAGAGAAACTGATTTTTTTATGTGATCAATTGCAGTCCTGTAGACTCCGTTTTGTAGGGAACTGTAGAGTTCAATCTGCTTAAATGCTGAGAAAAACTGATTTTATGTGACCAATTGCAGTCCTGTAGACTCTGTTTTGTAGGGATCTGTAGAGTTCAATCTGCTTAAATGCTGAGAGAAACTGATTTTGTTATGTGACCAATTGCAGTCCTGTAGACTCCGTTTTGTAGGGAACTGTAGAGTTCAAACTGAGTCACACCAGGTCAGCCAAGGGGGGAAGAGAGAGGGAAATCCTAAGCACCTAGATTTCTATCTTTGTGGATTGCACTGAATAATGATTTTGATGTATTTTCTGTCTCGCTTCCACAATTTACAGTGTGCGTTACTGCCACAACTGTTATTTTATCCATTGTCAGTACTTGCATGGGCAATATGTTCAGGTGTTCCTTAATTTTGTCAACTTGCTCATGCATTTATGTGCATGCTTTTCCATTATTTTTGCATTGGTAGTTTGATAGATATGGTCATGGAAATTTGTAAACTTTTGTTAGTTGCACATCTTTTCAAACATATTTTCCTTCTGAACATATACTGACTGTTTTATCTTTCTTAATATGAATCCATTAATACAATGCCAGTTATATTCCTTCATGTCCATTAATGCAATCCAAGTGATGTTCCCTCATGTCCATTAATACAAAGCCAGTGATGTCCCCTCATGTCCGTTACTGCACTCTATGCAATGTACAACAGTACCAGCCTCCTCTGTCCATTTGTTATTAGTCTCTCTCCTTGCTTTTATGTATTCCTAATTTACCCAACAGTTGTTGTGCTAGGTACGCACACTCACTTTAAGATCTGAATTTTTTTGTATGCACTCCTTTGTTTACATTGTGTAAACACATAGGTTGAATTCTGCCTTCCAACAATGTAGCCACAAACCTTGTGGTCTGAAGCTGAGGCTGCCCATTGTGTTGTGTGCATTGCATTCTTGCATATTTGATTAGCAGCACTGCTAACTACAGAAAGAGGAATGATCAAGTTAACTCCAGCATGAAGTTTATGTAACATTGATGAAACCCAGTGAATTACTTTTCCTTTTGATGGTGTGCTTTTTTGCTCATATTTATCGACGATTGATTGCTTCCAATAATTTCAACAGTTTATTTAATTTTTGTAACTTACCCTTTTTAATACAGATAAAGGCTCACAGATTTAGTATTTTACAATTTGCCCATCTTTATATGGCTATTTGCATCTTTTAACAGGAACAGAACACTTATGTTGGGTTTTCATAATATACATTGCAGTTTAAAAATATATTTTAAAAATATTCAGTGGGAGTCTGAAGAACTGTAAATTTCTAGGATTAATCTCTTTTTCTAGGGGTGACAGTTTTGGATGGTACAGGAAAATGTTTTAAATAGAGCAAAGAAAAAACATATACACACACACACACACACACATATATATATATATATATATATATGTGTGTGTGTGTGTGTGTGTGTGTGTGTGTGTGTGTGTGTGTGTGTGTGTGTGTGTGTGTGTGTGTGTGTGTGTGTGTGTGTGTGTGTGTGTGTGTGTGTGTGTGTGTGTGTGTGTGAAATGCATATAAGCACCATTTTATTAATTGCATTTTTTTTTACTTCTATTTGTCTTTCAGGGCTAATAACAAGATGCATTTCTTGTTATTAATAGGTGAAGTTAGAAACCCAGACTTTAAAATTGCTTTTGTCCTCAAGATTCCTCTTACAAAAGAAAAAAAAAAAGAAGGTTAAAGCGTTTGTAAAGAAAATGAGTAATGATGGAATGACATAATTAGGTTCTGTCCCAAAATTGTTCTCACAAAGAAAATTGAAGGTCGAGAGCTATATATGCTGAAGATCATTTGTAACATTCTTTTAAACTAGCACTAAAGAAAATAAATGTTCTGTGAGCAACCTGTATGTCCATATGCATGCTAGAAAAATAAACTCATCAACGGCAATAAAAAGTTAGGATTGTAGCTTCATTTAAGAGCATTCAAGCAAATATAAAATCTTTCTTTTTCTAATTGCTAGATAACTTTGCATAACATATATTTATTAACCATCTTTCCACAGACATCTGTTAACAACTATTTTCTAATTATTGGTATATGTTTCACCTGTTATTATTATTATTATTATTATTATTATTATTATTATTATTATGATGTAATAAGATAGATTAGGTATTAGTGTAATGTGCTCATGTGATTCTTTTTAAAATAAGTCATGTTTGTTCCATAGTTTTTTCTCCCTTAAATCCTAGTTGTTTATTATCATAGATGGAAAGAATCCTGGCAGTTCAAAGTGCATGGCTACAGGAATACATCGGATCCTGAACTGCCTTTTGCCTTTTCCACACATACAAATGTTCCAGTGCTTGTTAGGCTACTCATAGGAAATGATTATTACTGCATGATATTATGCACAGGATAACAAAGACAGTGAATTTAGTTACTTTGTCCTGAATAAAATAAATAAAATTGTTGGCATTATTATCATAAGAACACTAAACAGTGCATTCGGTTTTACGCCTGGAACATATTCTTGACAAGTTGCAGTTTTTAAAAGCTTTAGATCTATCCCTCGGTATAGCAAGTAGATCACTTTAGAGTAAGGGTAGCCAAGATAGACTCTACCTAATTATAAGTGAGGTCTCATCTGATTATCAGGTTAATTGTCCTGTGGTATGTTGGAGATGTTAGTAACATAAGAGCTATCAGCTGAGCAATAAACTTCTACATGACTTTTACCAGTAGTTGGTGGAGTGGGACATCATGCTTTTGACTAGTTAAGTAGAGACTTTTACTCAGGTGACACTGTGCCAATATGGCCGAAGATATGTTGAAGGCATGGTTGTCTAAATGATACATATAGCCAGTAGTACAAGGACTGTCCTGAGGCATCCGGCACATAAAGAAATATAAGTCTTAGTGTAAACAGCTTTCATAGTCACTATATTTTTTTTTTTTTTTTTTGAGAGAGAGAGACAAGCCTGTATTCTCTTTGCTAATTATTTGAACTTGTTCTTACTTATTCACTATGCTCCTGCTATAAATCAATCAATTAATAAATTAATATAGACATAATTAAGTACATAATGGCATTAAATAACTATCACCCTATACAGTACTTGCTTGTTTCATCTTCTGCCTGGGTTTCTGTACGGTATACCATTGCAACAAGAGTTAATTATACCTAATTCTCAGGTGTCCGAGATTGTTCATGAAGACATCATTGATATGTACTCATGTTTTATTATTTGCCTCATCTAGACATCTGGAAAGACACACTGTATCTTAGAAATGTTATATCCTGAAACTTTTGACAGAATCAGCTTACAAAGTTACAGTTCAAGAACATGTTCATTTCATTAGAACAGTGTGTAGTACTGAATGATATTAAAGCAAGGCAGTTTGGCACATTTTTTCTGTTTGGTAGTTTAAGTCTTGTGGTCCTTGGGTTCCAAGTTTTAAAGTGCATTTGATAAATCAGAGCATGCAATGAATGATACTTTTTGTAAAGTATGTTAATATCTTAACAGCATTTCTTCCACCATTAAAGCTACATACATATCATCAGCACCATTTTCATTTGTCTACTTGTGAGCTTTGATATGAGATCAGCTAATTGTACCCATATTTCTTGCCCTTGGATTCAGAAACAGTGCAATGTGAAAAGTGAAATTGCATGACAAAAGGTGGTATGCAAGACAGGGGTGATACAGAGACTTTCTTAGTGTGACGTATCACCTTTTGTCATGAACATTTCGTTTTGTGATGGTTGTGTCAGTGACTCTTGTGTTAGAATGACTTACACATGTATAGGTATGCTGCAATGTGGGGGGTTGCCATTTTCCTCACTGTTGTGCAGTCTCAGAGATAGAATATATAACTAGCAGGGAGTGTGGGAGGGGAAACACTGTTTTATTTATTTATTTATTTTATTTTTAACAATGTTTTTCATCGTTTTATCTGCTTTAGATATTTTGAACTTAGAGTAAGTCAGTTTAGATGTTTCATTATAGACCCTTTTATGATATATGTCATTTCATTGATGAACTTGGAGCAATCAACTGTACCCACATCACATCAAGGCCAACCTTTAGTATGGGACAATGATGTATCACCTGGAAGGAATTCTGCTCCATAGACTGCCATGCAGTCTACAATGCACAGGGTATAATATAATATTTGTCAGCACTTCAATCAGGCAGTGCCCACATTTCCCACACTGGTATATGTCTGAACTACTTCAATGCTTTGTGAGGTATGATTTTCCCAGAGACATCATATTGGTGATGTCAGATGAGCCCGGAGCCATGACTATGACATTGATAAAAACAGACAGAAAATGGTAGTTAATACATATAAAACCACCCTGTCATAGATGATAAACTATTCAATTGTATGTAGATTGATGAAGGCTCACTTCTGCTATTAAGATGTCTCTGCTGGCACCTTGCTTTAGATCCTGAAACAAGCTGCAAAATATGCTTTGTGTGTGCAGTGTTACACTACATGCTGGTACACAGACACACACAGAAGAGGATTAACATTGGATTACAAGAAGTGCTGGAGTCAGCAGCAAAAGACGTGCCTGTTGGGAGCCCAAAGAGGACCTTGCTGTAGAGCATGATCATGTGAGGTAGAAGGGGCACTGCAAAACATAGCGATGGCTTATAGCTGACAAATAGGCAGCTTCTGGTTGACAGCCATGGGCCAGATTAGATAATAAGAAAGCTTACCTATGATGCCTGTAATATTAAAACCAAGCTATGCCGTGCCATGCACAGACTGATCATGATGTGCATCAGGTACAGGCTACCCTGGTAACAGAATACTGAGACCAGGGCACTGTTGTCGTTATATGCCCAGGCTGACAGATATCAGCAAAGGATATTGTTGGGAGGGTATTGCTATGAGTGAGAGATAGAGAGAGAGAAAGATTGTGTGTGTGTGTGTATGTGTGTGCGTGTGTGTGTGTGTGTGTGTGTGTGTGTGTGTGTGTGTGTGTGTGTGTGTGTGTGTGTGTGTGTCTGTGATAAACTGCTAAGTGTAGTAAGCCAGGAAGATTGCTCAGGGGGGGGGGGGTGATGATGTCTCTCATACATTGTACCTAGGCACACGTGGTTGGAGGTGAGTTGATGGGTGTGTGGAGATATGCATGGTTAGAGCTCCTGAAGAAAATGCTGCATTTTATATTAGTCTTAGGGACAGTTCACAGCACCATCAGCAGATACCTATTCCAACCATTTATATCTCTGTCCATGGGGTGTCCCTATGAGGAACATCAGCAACATGATACACAGCTTCCACAGAGGACAGAATGTCCCACAACTACCACAGAGAAAACAATGTTCCACAGCTTCCACAGAGCACAGAATTTTCCATAATTATGAATAGCAGGACAGGTCATGGGTGGTTTCTGCATGGACAACCCATTTTTTTCCTTTTTGTGTGCACCCTGTTCTGAAGTGATATCACCAGCAGTTTAGCACAACTGGACCTATAGTGTGTGCTGACCCTACCATGGTCATCCTATGCATAAGAAGTGGACAAGGAGCTGACATGTGAATGACAATGCCCATGGAGTGTGGTTGCATAAAGAAACCTTTAGTATAAAGACTCCCCATGCTGCTTCTAGAAAAATTCCCATAAATGGGCAATAATCTCTTGGAGATTGTCACACAGACTACATATCATGTCTATCAACTCTACAATAGCTGTGCTAGCTTCAGGCTGTGTCTGAATGGCAACCCTGCACATTCATTGAGTTGTGACTATGGAAATCCTCAGCAGAAGTGTGTATGGGATCCAGAGTATAGGCAGCCACAAGTAAGTCTCTCCCTGCTTCATAGGAACTGCAAGTACCCACTGATGTCTGGGACACAGAGGAAGAGGATGCTACCTTTGTTAATATGACAGCCAACTCCTGTCCTATTGTCTTACCCTGGCAAAGACAAGGAGCAGTGTCTGAGGAAGAGGGAGGCAATATCTCTACCTCGTTACCCGTGTCTATATTGCCACAGTGACTGTAGACTGCACCAAGCTGTGGAAGCCACCATCACCTTCAGGCTCACTTTCCTGACATCATGCATGCCAACATCATGGAGAAGGAGTCTGACTCTGAAGTACTTGTGAAAACAAACAAGCAAACAAGCATAACTGTATTGGTGCTATCTTGTTACAAACCCAAGTCTCAGTAAGATTACAGCTGTAGAACAGAGGGGCGTGCAAAGCATATAGGCTACATATGTTGGGAAGACTGATCCTGTATCTGAAGTTCTGGCATAACTGTAAGAACAAAATATTCATACTCAGTTTGGTTATACTTCTGTGTCAACTCACTGACAACAATGAGTCATACAATAAGATCATGCTAATCAAGCTGGTGGAAGGCTTGGTCCCTCTTACCCATAATGGACACACACCAACTGTGTATATGGCACTGCATCTGTCTTTGCCTACAAAACTTCTCCATTCTCTCCCTGTTCTTCTCTGGCAGTCTGCTCCATGGTTACCATGAACTGCGTTCCGCCAGACTGTTATTTCACTATAGCAATGTATGCAAGTTTCAGACTTAATTCCATCCATCCAAGATCAATATGTATAAATTTCTGACTTCATCCCATCCATTCAAGATCAATAGGAGATTTTACTAAGATTCCACCATGTCACTTCAGATATTTATCATTCATCACTTATGATCTCGTTAGCTCATGGTCGATCTGCGTCTCTTCAAGACAGACGCAGATCAACCATGAGCTAACGAGATCATATGTGCTGAATGATAAATATCTGAAGTGACATGGTGGAATCTTAGTAAAATCTCCTATTGATCTTGAATGGATGGGATGAAGTCAGAAATGAATACATATTGATCTTGGATGGATGGAATTAAGTCTGAAACTTGCATACGTTGCTATAGTGAAATAACATACTTATTATTTTGCTTTATAGAGCATTTATGTCCTAATGGAAGTTTGATTAAGTTTGATTATGTTAGTGTCAAGATTAGAAGATTTGATGCTGTCGACATATGCTATTTGTAGTTCAATATGCCCATATCTTTCCTGCTCTGGTTTCATCAAAACAAAACTGGACAGTATGATAAACATCTGAACAGAGATGGTGGAATTTTAGTAAAAGTTCCTTATTGATCTTGAATGGATGGGATGAAGTCAGAAACTTATATATACTGACTTTGGATGGATGAAATGAAGTCTGAAACCTGCATACATTGCTAGAGTGAAATAACATACCTATACTCTTCTCAGGAAAAACTTATAGGCAGTCACCATGTGAATTTATCGAGGTACAAATGTGGCCATGCAAGACATGGAGCCCTGACATTTATTGTCACTTAGTAATTGTCCTGCTATATTCCTGTCTTGAGAAATGAAATTTTAGTAATGACATCGCCTATTTTTGTATTGATAGCGATGCATGCTACTATATATATTATTTTTTGTCATCCCCATCACTGGACATCAGAGATATGTGAAAAACTTCTTTTGGGTTAATTAGATAAAAGAAAAGTCTCATAATTGGAATTTATGAAAGTCAGCAGATTTGTTTTTTGCCGCTACTTGGAAGCCACTATTAGCTACTTAGATCATCCATTTATTGTTCGTGCCATTTTTCCTCTATTGACTATTAGAAATATGTAAAGAACTGCTTTTGGGATTATTTGACAAGTTTTTCAATAAGAATATATGAAGGCTAGCAGATTTGTCTTTTGCTGTTTCTTGGAAGCCACTATTGGCTGTTTAATTCACCTATTTTGCATATTCTGACTCATACATTAGTGTGAGACATGCTTCTAAGTATGCATGAAAGCTAGCTGCTTCATCTGTTACTTCTTTTGGAAATGCTATTGGTTACTAACATCACCTACTTTGCATATTTCATTAGTACTGAGCATTAGCA
The DNA here is from genome assembly GCF_019279795.1 of Protopterus annectens. Taxonomy (NCBI): domain Eukaryota; kingdom Metazoa; phylum Chordata; order Ceratodontiformes; family Protopteridae; genus Protopterus; species Protopterus annectens. Next base: position 1,442,655,442 of record NC_056725.1, on the reverse strand, counting down.
AGCTGTGTGAGGCATCCATTTAGAAAATGGGATTGTTAACCCGGTTTATGCAAATCAGATGGAGAAATCCAAACATGGATTGGCTGGAACCTTGCTGTCGATATTCTCATTGGGTGAATAATTCTGACTGCCTTATATATATACAGATGAATGTCCCATTTGATGATATGATCTGAAGAAGAACTATTCAAAAGTGCTTATCATTGGACAAGGGACTTCATTTTTATTATTTTTGTTTTATTTCATTCTTTTCATTAAATTCTGGATTTTAACAGAACTTTTATTACTGGATTGCATAGACAGTTTATTTGCTTTTCAGCACAGTGTTAGCCTGGGTGAACCAGCTGTCTTTTGGTTTGTGGATTATTTATTGGACAGTTCACCGCAGCAAAAGGGAATATCTCTTCATTTTTTTTTTTTTTTTTGCTACACTTGTGAAATAGTCCCTTCCAGTCAGACCTAGGACCTACTGCATGATGTGTTTTGTGTGTTATGAGCCCACAACATAACATGTATGACACAAATGTAGATGGGTATATTTTTTTCTGTTGCTATGCCTTTATCCCTAACTGTTGCAATGACACCTGTGCTGCCAATGAACTCGCATGTCTTTTGATGTTATGCAATATGTGCACATCACCTGCTGTCATTGACATCTGATGTATGCAGGCAGCATTAGCACAGACAGCTGGTGTGAGATCTCTGATCTTTGTTTGTGTACACAACAAAATTAAGGTTAGACCTACTGCATGCCATCTGTGAGCATGTATCCAGCACCTCCTATGATTTTCTCTAGATCTGAGAGGTACAAGTACATGTTAGTATGGCCCCTTCCAGCCATGATCCAGAGCAACATGATGCATATGTATTACAATTCTGACCATATAAACATCATAGGATTTATAATCCCACTCCAAAGAAAGCATGCACCCAGAAACAAATGTAGAAAAGGTCTCCCACCCCAACAAGCAACACCAGAGATACAGAGCTGAGCATAACAATTAACAATACAGATAAACACTGTTAAAGGGAACCCTCGACATCTACAACATCACAGCAAAATACACATTCTGAAATGAAAGTTACTTCCACTCAAGCAACCTTGATACATATTTAAAAAAGGTACTTCCCCAAAAACCACATCTTGGGATGCTCATTTTGAAAAAAAAGAAAATTCCCCGCACTGACACCCACTAAGCATGATGGGGACACAACATTTTCTTGTCAGAACCCACTACTCCAGCTCTGTGTGAGATAGAGAAAAATGTTAGCAGGTGATCACACCCAAAAGATGCAAAGAAAAAAAAAAGGAAAGCAACAACGTGATCCCCCCGGTCTGCAAGCTACTCACGAGGCCTTTGTGTTCTATCACCTGCAAACCTAAGTTATATTGAAACCAACAAAAATACATTTACAGTACACTTCATATTATACTAAAACCCCCTTCCATGTACATAACTCCCAGCCAACTGTCACATCACCCCGATCCTCCCAACCCCTTTTATTCTAAAAACAAGAGTAAAACTGCAGCTAATCTGTTAAATCCATTCTTCATCATGTGCAGACAGTATTCCCGCATAATTACCCCAACTGTAGTGTTTCATATAGAACAAGAATCCTCAGTACTTCACTGTAATCCTTTTGAAAAAGCACAATAAACACTGCAATGGCCACAGCTGAATTGTTTATGCATTTTCAAGGCTAATAGCATGGCAGTTATGCTAACGATACAGCTATGGTTAAGTGCCTCTGAATCACATTTTTTTCACATCGCACACCTGCTCAATGTGTGCAACCAGACTAATTCTTTAATGGGGATTCCAAAATGGTGGTCGGCTGATGAACTGCTTATACACAGAGCTCCCTACCTCAATCTATCTTCTTTAAGTTTGTCCTACTTTTGCAGTAGCTTGGGGATGTCCTTATAAGAAAAGAAAGACGCTGCATCTTATCAGGCTCGGATTACTCAGCTTTTCAGCTTATCAAAATTGGTAAATCTGACTTAAACTGTACATTCTGTACTTCAGTGTCATACTTACAGAGATTCAGAAGGCCTGCTTCTTTCCTCAGCATTCCGGAGACCACATGGCCAGGCAGCAAAAATCTTCAATTGATCCTGTTATTATGGAGACACAAACATCAAAAGCCAAATCTTCAGCTATATTTTCACCAGAAAAGGAAAATATATGTAAAAGACAGAAAACCAATAAACAACAAGTGGAATCTAATAAAAATACTAATAACTTCAATGAAGATCCCAGTTTCCACATGGATGAATTAAAACAGGCCCTACAGCCCATACACTCAGCTATACAAAGCTTTTCTGATCAACTCTCAACTTTAGGAAAATCCATAACTCAAATTGTGGATAGAGTGGACATTCTGGAACAAAAAATTCAGTCTAACGAACTTCAAGTATCATCCCTTTCGGAGGAATTATCTGCCAAAGCAACAGCCATAGCAGATTTACAAGTGAAGATAACAGATCTAGAGGCAAGGAGTCGGAGAAATAATATTATAATTAGAGGTCTCCCTGAAAAATATGACAATCAAGGCTTACTGAATATTTCAAAACAGATATTTCAAGCATTAACTCTCCAAGATGGTGATAACCATGAAATAATTATTGAAAGAGCTCATCGTGCTCTCCATAAAAGTCAAGACACTTCACTTCCCCGTCAAATTTATGTTAAGTTGCTCAACTTCCAAGATACACAAAAATCTTATTTGCTGCCAAAAACACAAATCCTTTATGTGGAATAATCATAAAATTTCCTTCTCTCAGGATCTACCCCTAATCATCAAGGAAAACAGGCAAAAGCTGGCTCCGTTTTGTTCAGACCTTATAAAAAGAAGTATCAGGTTCCAAATGCGCTATCCCAATAACTTAATCTTTTACATGAATGATGTGAGATTTTCTGCTACCTCTATAAATGAAGCTAAAGCAGCTTTTATTAAAGCTTTTGGCAAATCTCCTATTCCTTGAGAATATTAACGAAATTATACGAACTCCCAGGAAAGCTAAAATCTTAGTATCCTTACCGGATTCTCAAAAGGCTAATCCGCGTTGTTGAAAATTAATCGAAGTGACTTCCTTGTATTAATGTGGCTTTTCTTACAGATGACAAAGTCTTCTATAAAGTTTTTTTTACTTATTTTTTCTATTTTTTACATTAGCTAATACTGGTTCCGTAATTATAGGAACACGCATCCAAATTCTCATTTCTACTGGGCAGACTTTGGCAGTTACACTCATGAGTTCTTGAATTTTGGTCATATCCTTGCCTGGGGCGCATAATTCGCATGTTTCAGGAGGCTGTCTCAACCTTCACCCTGAATCCTCAGCTCAGCAGGTGCATTGACGACGATTAAGCTAGAGCTCCTGTTTTTTTCTCACTACCTGGTGTCGTTAGGTGTCTGGGGTTTGTCATCTAGCATCATAAGTGCCTTACATGCCCTGTCGTGCTGCGTAAAGCTCTATTCATCTGTTAGCCTCCAGGTATGTGTGTGTTCGCTGAGTGCCTAAAAACGAAATGTCTATCGACAACGAACAGAGACAGTGGACCTCTTTTGCTGCGTAGCTCGTGGCTTGAACATGCTACTTTTTTTTTTTTTTTTATGAGCTCATGATTAATCATTATATTTGTAATCAAGCTGCCAGCGAATATAACAAGCAATCTGCAGTGACGGAGGAACTCACCCCTCAGGGTTTTAGTCAACAGCATATGTTTATGGAAACACAGTGGAGCCTCCCTGTCTCTGACTTTTTTGTATTTAATACAGGCTACAATTTAATCTATTACACCTATATTTGATTTGTTTTGGTCTGTGCTTGCGACTCTGTGTGCTGGGTAGTTGAGCGTGGTTATGAATATATGGGTATATAAAGTGCTCAGCGCAAAGTACTTATGTTGTTGTGGTTGTTTTATTCTCAACTATATTTTATCAGCATTGGTCTGTATTATGGTTGCCACCTTTTCAAATGCCCAAAGTGGGACATTGTTGGTACAAACATCAGAATTAGCAGGCTGAAACATACCCACGGCCAGTACAAAGAACAGAACTTCACTTTTTTTACCTAAATAAAAGCTTATTCTTGTAGCATTTTAGTTGGTTATTCTGTTTCTTATGACATTTAGGGTTTCATATACAGAATAACTGTTCTATGAAACTATTACATAAAATATAGGAAATAATTTTGTCCTAAAATCTCAGGACATTTGCCTTTTTTACAATTTTTTTGCAGGACACAGCTGCCCAAAGAGGGACTGTCCCTTCCATAGTGGGACAGGTGGTAACCCTAGTCTGTATTGTTATTGGGGATTATCCTCAAGTGGGTAATGCTTTAATTGTGCACGGAGATGCTGTTTGTATTATACCTATTTCAGACCTTGGCGCTGTGGTACTATTGGTTCACACGCCATGTATTTCATGGGATGTTTTTTAGTGATCTGTGATGTGGCTCTTAAGTGTACACAGAATTTTATTTGTTTTCCTTAACTATCTTAGTAGAACGTTTTGTGTTTCACAGTTTCAGCCTACATATTTAGCCAATTTTTAACCAGTTACGTATTTATAAGTTGATGTGGGCTTTGGAATATCACTTGTAATGAGACTGGAGACTGTTTTAGTTATAGTCTGAGCTTCTGTCGTTGCACTCAGTGCTCTTTTATAGTCTTATTAACTGGATGTACTTGTCCTTAATGAGCTCTATTGCTCTTTAACTGCCACATAATGCTTTCTCAAATAAAGAACTGTTCTTCACATAGATTCTGCTTCATTATCAAGATCTAGAATCATCTAGGTTTGTTATATTCTCTTTGTTCAGTTAAATAACAGTTCAGTGTTCTATAAAGTGTATTGGTCTTCATCCTCTGTTCTATTATTCTAGAATCTAAGTACAATAGTCAGTTATATTATATATTGTTTAAGTCCTCTGTTTTGAATTAAATTTAATCTAGGACTTCCTATTACTTACTCATATTGTGTTCATTAATATATAGCTACTTGGATGCTCTTGTGTGTGTTGTTGGCTCTTTAGGTTGACGCTTTCTTGGAATAACAGTAGTTTGTACATATGTATAATATTTTTCTGGTTTTGGAATGTGTGTTTTATACTTCTTCTCTCAAGGGGTTTGGGTGGTTAGGCACTGGGGATAGTAAGAAGAAGTTTTTTGCTACCTTTACTGATATGTTTAAATTGTGTGTAAAGACAGTACTTTCTCGGATATATACACAACTCACCTTATTAAACCTCATGACAATATATTCACTACACTCATTATTCCACTCAGATTCTTTCACAATCACTGAACTTTATAATGCTCCACTATTCACATTTGTCTGTTTGAATACATGACTTGGGCCATTGATAGTTGGAATGTTAAAGGTTTACAAAACACTGCAAAAAAAAATCTATTACTTCATCTTATTTTCAAATCCCAGGCTAATATTTGCTTCCTACAGGAAACACATTTGTCAAAAGTGGGATGGGAGAAAGTTTCCACCAGGAAATGGATTAGAACTATTATAGCAGATGGTGATAGCACAAACTCTAAGGGGGTAGCCATTATTATTAAGAAACAATTTCAGGGCACTATAAATGAAATCAAATCCGACAAGTATGGTAGGTGGTGCTATTTTACTTCTATTCTCCCTGACACAAATAAACCAGTTCTTTTTCTAAACCTTTATGGACCTTGTTCCCAACAACACACCTTCATATTAGAAATTCATAATATCCTTAGTTCGTTCCATAATTATCTATATATAATAGGTGGGGATTGGAATGCGGTAATAAATCCTAATTTAGACCGCACCAGTAATTCTTTATCATATAACTTTCAAGCCTCTGTAGCTCTAGAAGAACTTATTTCAGACTTTTACCTTATGGACACTATTGCATTTAGTAATATCTTAACCAAGGACAACTTATACACTTTCTACTCCAACTGCCATAAATCATGGTCACGTCTTGACTTTTTTTTAGTTTCCAACTTTTTTTCTAAATTTAACAACACCTTCACCAGTGAACCTAGATTTTTATCAGATCATGCTAGAATATCCTTTAAAATTATTTTTACACACACTTCTTTTTCCTATTCTAACTGGTCCCTTAATAATAATCTATTACATAGCAAGGAGATCCTAAAAAAAATTAATAGCACACTTTCTGACCTATATTATAATCTTGATAATTCTCAAATTGCTCCTGATATACAATGGGCAGCCTGTAAAGCAGAGTTAAGAGTATTTCTGATCAGTAAAGCCTCATTCTTTAAAAAACTCAATAAAAAAAAGAATCGGATCTCCTCCTAACACTAGCATCCCTAGAAAAAAAACAGAGAATACAATCTGACCCAAAGTTGGAGGATTTGATTAAAGAATCACACAAAGAATTACTGGACTTACACTCTCATAACTACTCTCTTCAGGAACAAAGATTTATTGCAACATATTCTGAATGGGCGCAAATTCCCTCGAGAACTCTTGCTAGAATACTTAAGAATAATAATGGTGCTGCCAAAATTTCCATTCTCCAGTATAAGGAAACTCTACAAATCAGATTCTGAAATGATCCAATTATTTCATGATTTATACTCTGATATTTATAGTAAGAATGAACACACTCCCTTAAACCCCCAAATAGAAACCTTTCTCAATTCAGTTGCAGTTCCCTCTCTTAATTTAGATCAATCGTCCCTCTTATCTGCCCCGTTGGATATTCAAGAGATTCAAAATGTCATTAGCAATCTCAAAGTTGGCAAATCTCCTGGCCCAGATGGTTTTACCACCAACTTTTTTAAAACCTTTAGTTTAAAAATTGCCCCTATTCTTCTCAAGATATTCAACTTTATTATAAAAGAAGGAATTACTGACTTACATTGGAATATCTCAAAAACAATTTTAATTCTAAAAAACAATCAAGATAAAACAGATCCTCACAGCTATAGACCCATCTCGCTTATTAATGTAGATATTAAAATATTTGCTGCTATTCTGCCTAACAGACTTAAACAGATAATGCCACATATAATTTCACAGGATCAAGCTGGATTTATGTCCAACAGACATACATGGGACAACACTCTAACTTTGGACTCTTTATTACACTTTACTAAACGAGACAAAAATCCGTTATATGCCTTGACTCTTGATGCCTCAAAAGCATTTGACAGAGTAAATTGGGACTTTCTATTCCTCACCATGTCCCATTTTAATATTCCTAAATCTTTTTTAGATATGATCAGAATTCTTTATACAAATTCTTACACCTCTTTATTCATAAATAAAAAAAGATCCAATACGATTCTGATTACCAATGGAACAAGGCAAGGCTGTCCGCTTTTGCCTTTCCTTTTTAATATATTTATCGAACCTTTCTTCCTATACATTGTTCAGAATACACACCACACGATCCCCAAAATATTAAACACACAAGTTGCATTGTCGGCTTTTGCTGATGATTTGAATTTATATTTTCACTATCCCAACTCTGACTTACCCAAAATTATAAATGCAATTAATATTTTTTCTTGTGCCTCTAGCCTCCAAATTAATAAGAAAAAATCTCATATCCTCCCAATTAACCCTGATGCTCATAAATCCTTCTTTTTCCCTGAATCTTCCTTCCACATTTCATATAGTATCAAATATCTCGGTATTAATTTTGAACACAACCAAGCCTCTATGCTTCAAAATAATTTACTAAAATCTTGGGCTTTTATTTGCCAAGACTTACAGAGGTGGAAACTTTTGAAATTAGCATTTCTTTCTAAAGTTGCCATTGTGAAAATGAATATTTTACCGAGACTTCTCTATCAATTTAATGCTACGAATATAATGATATCGAATAACCTATTCTCCAAATTTAATAAAAACATAGCAAAATTTCTCTGGTTTCCTAAGAAAGTCAGGATCTCTTATTTTAAACTTACTTTCCCCAAAGAGAAAGGAGGAGTGAGTCTTCCAAATTTTCATCTGTATTATACGATCATCTCCTCAAACAGACTATGGTCCATTTCAAACATGAATACTAAATCACACACGCATATTCCTGCCTGGGTGATGATTTGGCATCGACATGTGACCTCCAAAAAAATCAACCCGAAAGCTATCCCATTTCTTTCCCATATTTCTCTATATAACTCCAAATTACTCCCCTTACTGAAGCACAAAATTAGATTATTCCAAAAATTGATTAAGGATATTAATCTGGAAAATACTCTTCCCCTCCTACAACCTCTGCATCTTAATCCAAATCTTAAAATCAATAACAATATGATTGATCTCTCTGAATTCCCCCTTATCACGGACCTTACGGTGTGGGACCTTCTCAAACATAAGTCTCTATCGATTGCAGAACTACGTGTAATCCTCAAGGTCAATAATAAATACACAGTCATTCTCCGTCAACTACTAGAACTCATATCCTCACAAGTTGTCTGCATTCCATCTTATACACGGGAAATAAATAAACTATCTGAAATTATTTCTTCACTTTCAAACCCAATAAAAACCATCTCCTCCTCCTACAAGTTACTGAAACCATTACTCTACAATAATAATTGCCTCTTCTCCACCTACTGGGACAATATAAGTTCTCCTATCACAGAGGATCAAAACTACTAGCCATAAAACCACTCTAGAACTTGCCCCTTCAAAAATTATTGTATACCCAATTGATGTTGAATAACAACTCGTACTATACACCTGTAATACTCAATAAATTTAATCCTAACAATTCCTCTGCTTGTTCATGTTGCCCCTGTCTAAAAGCAGATCTTCTCCATATTATGTGGCACTGTAACCACTCCTATAAATTATGGTGTTCTCTCAAAGTGCGACTAAAAAAATGGGTTACTACAGTTCCACACTCTCATGGGAAACAGCCATATTAAATATTCCACTATTCACGATGCCTAAATTACATTTGCACATTTTAATCACTTTTTGTTCTCTGATCAAACTCTACATCACTAATAATTGGATGGATCGCACAAAAATGTCTTGGCAGGGTTTCAAAGAGATGGCAATTAAACATATATCAGCACAAAAACTTATTACGCTTGGTCTTAGGAAGAAAGTTTATTTCACCAATCTATGGAAATGTCTTTTGGATGTAATTTTATGTGACTAATGTTTTATCTCCACACTTTTTTTGTTATTCTTTTAGATTTGCCCTTTGGAGTGGCATTATTTCATGCTTACAGTTTTTCGGCTCTGTCTTTATACATATAAAGTAGCATGGTGTATTTTTTTTTTTTTTGTGTAAATAGTTTGTTTTTGTATGTATGTATTGTTTTTTATTTGGAAAAATAAAAAAAAAATTATTTGAAAAAAAAAGACTAATTCTTTAATATGCACTGCCATTGAGTAGCTTAAAAGTGAATTGCACATGTGTGGGTAAATCACTGACCCCAGCAGGCATATGGATATATTTACCATTGTCCTATGGCAAATAGAGACACTAAAGAGCAACAGTGAAAGCAGATGTAAGTGCTCCTGGCTACTCACACTCATACCATCATGCTTTTCAGAGTCTAACAACACCCTGCCATATCACACATACTAGGTGCCCACTTTTGTGTATCAAATGCCAGCAGCTGAGACATGTGTCCTTTCGACTGTGACTGGGCTAGTGGCTATGGCTTCTGAAGGCACTGAGAGTTGTAGAATTCCTAGGTGTTGTTCTAAGAACCCCAAATATTTCTGGACCTTTTGTACAGAGACTACCAGAAATGCCTGCTAAAAATCTCATATGAGAGCCCTCAGTATAACATGGATGCCTGGGACAGCCTTCCCAATAAGGTTACTGCTGCGAATGGCATCATCCCTCCTTGTAAGCAGTGCAGACAGCTCTTAGAGTGACCTCAAGAAGTAGAAATACCACCTGACCTCCTGTGTCAACGGAAAGAAGAATCAGAGTGCTTCCGATCTGTATAGTAAGTATACATAACAAATAATGTAATACACGCCTAAAAAAGGCCCTTACTGGACATAGTTTTCATGCAACTTTTTTATTTTCTGTGCTGTTTTTTACTTCCTGAGTAAATTAATGAGAATCAGCTCCTTGTTTCAAAGGCATATAACAAATACATTTTAGTGTAATGTAATACAGCCTAAAATGGCCCTTGCTGGACATAGTTTTCATGCAATTTTTTTATTTTCTGTGCTGTTTTTTACTTCCTGAGTAGATTGATGAGAATCAGCTCCTTGTTTCAAAGGCATATGGACCATTTTCCTAGATGCAGGGGTACTTATATAACTGTAATACTATAGCCACATATAGACATCATAGCAGAAAATTTCCCAGATGTACAGTTATGTTGTGGTCACTAGTAACACCCACTGCCTAACGAGATGCATACCTCTGTGATTTAAAAGCAAGACCTCCACCATTCCGTGTTGCCAATAGTGCCATTGCACTAATAAGAGCATCTGGACACACCTGCACTGTCCATGCATTAGGTATTCTTTCTGGGGAATATACAGGATTGCCTGATGGTGTGGAACACTAATAGGTTCAAAGATTCATACTGTAGGTGTTTACTAGGCTAATGACCATAAGGGCATTTTTATGCCTAGCCATGCATCCCAAATCTCTGAAAGGTTTTGGCACCCTTGATAACTGCAAGCAGGAGCTTGGGAGATAAAACATTTACAAGCAGGGGCTTGGCAGATTAACCATTTACAGGTTGCCTGTGTCCATTACAGACACAAGTGCCAAACCAGGCATGAATTTCCTGTTCCACATCCAATTGTCTAAGTTACACTTGAATTGGGTTAGAGAGAAACTCTGCTTCACATGGATGGGAAGCCCCTGTTTCAGAGACAGGGTAGTCTCTGGAATACATACCTGTCTCTCCAGCAGGTACTATTTATATTACAGGCAAGGTTTAAGTATTTATAATGGGTAAGTCTGGTGCTGTTTATTTTGTGGATATGCAAGAGGTCCATCAGAGTGGAGTCTGAAATGCCCTACATTCCAGGCATAGCTGTCCCCTCAAAAGCCTATATGAGACAGAATATAGGGATAGGGCCTTGAAGTGGTCTGCAAATAATATTTTATGTATGCCCTGCATTCTTTTAGTGGGGAAACTCTGTGGGCATCGCAGTTGTTAGATATGCCTGGTTAAGTACATACCAAAGGGGGCACTGTACTCAGTGATAGGTGTGATGAATGTCAAATACAGTGGAACAATGACTTCCTTGGACTTAGATGCCATACCTTTGTTTATAAATTGCACAGCACAGAATGATTTCCTCACTACTGCAGACATGTGATGGTCAAAGGCTAGATTACTGTCTATGTGTATTCTTAAGTCCCTGACTACTGGGTCATCTGTAAGGGGTGTGTTGTCAATATGATAGTTACCAGGGGTGGATGACTTTGCAAAGTATACTATTATGCATTTCTTGGCATTTAGTTTTAATCCATGGCTCTGACACCAGTTACTTGTCTGTGCCAGCCCTTCAAGGAGAACATTTGCATCAATATGGGATTCAATGACAGCTCCTAACTTGCAATCATTGAAAATTTAGCCAGCCAGAGACCATTGACATTGCCCTTGACTTCAGAGAAGTAAATGCCAAAAAAGAGCAGTTCAAGGACAAATCCCTGAGGGACTCCACTTGTGACTGACCTCTTTGTAGAGGTGAACTCCCCATTTCTAACTTCCTGTGAGCCAGTTAGCTATCCACCAGGTGACATACAGGTTTGTACCTAACCCCTTGAGCTTGTCAACAATGCCTGAGTGTGGCATTTGACAGGGTCATACACAAAACACTGATTAATAAATTAGTACAACTAGGTATTGATGTACTCTTGATAAGATGGATAGCTGCGTGCCTTACAAATAGGACCTAGCAAGTATCATACAGCAACTGGACAGGTGAAATCCTTAGTTACAGTCAGGGTGTCCCACAGGGTTCTGTCCTACGTTCTTACTTGTTTAGATTGTATCTTTCAGACCTAAATTTTTCATCTGAAGTGTTCTACAGTCTATATGCAAACTACTTGAAATTGGGTAAACTGATAACATGCTACAGATAAGGCATGTTTGCAAAATAACTTGACTAAATTGACCATTTGGGCACAGGAGAATAATATGCTGATAAATACATCAAAAACTAAGCATATGAGATTTGGGAGACATAAATTGAAAGATGAATATTTAATACAGCACACAGTGGTTGAAGCTGTAGACTCATTTAAGGACCTGGGTATATGGGTAGATTCAGCTATGAGGTTTTCTAATCATATCAACCAATTGGTGAACGATAGTTATAGATCTATAGGTTGTATAAAAAGATTTATAACATCTAGGAAATAAAAAAATTATGAAGTCATTGTTTATTAGTTACATTAGACCCAAACTTGAGTATGGAATAACAATATGGAAACACTATAATAAAACAAGCATGAGTAAACTGGAAAGAATACAACAGAAAAATACCAACCAAGAGCATGCATGGATGAGAAAAGTTAAGTTATTATGAAAGACTAACGTATCTGAACTTGTGCAGTGTCTCTTATAGATATCTAAGAGGAGATCTTATTCAGGTATATAGGGCATTTAGGGACAACTACCTCTGGGAATGTTTGGGGTTATCAAAAAGTACTAGAGAATCATCAGATAACCTATGTAGAAGATTCTATAGGAATGAGAAGGGTACTAATTGGTTCTCTGACAGAGTAGCTGATGCATGGAACAGACTACCAAATTACATTAAAGCAAGTACTAGTTTAGATATTTTTAAGAACAACCTGGACTCTTTTTATGGGAACAAGTATTTTGGTATATTGGCAAGCTAGAAGGACATTAATGCCAGTGCCTGAAATATTTGTATGTATGTATGCATGTAAATGCCTTGGCCATGTTAATGTAGGCAGTGTAAACCATTTTGACCTCATCCATCGCTTCGATGACCTTCTCAAAGAAGTCCACCAGGTTGAGTATGCATGACCTGCCCTTGATGAAATCAAACTGAGTTGGGTCCAATGTCTGGAGGTTTATTATATCACTATTAGTCATGTCCATGATAATTCTTTCCATGGTTTTACATATAAGACTAGTGGGACTTATGGTTCTGTAGTTTCCAGGATCTGTAGATGGCCCACCTTTGTGCAGAGGGATGACTGTTGCTGTTCACCATTCATGAGGCATGAAGCATGTTTGGAGTCTACAGTTAAATAGCAATTGCAGAGGGCCTGATAGATCATGTTTCATGATGTTTAGAAGGCATCATGGGACATTGTCTGGGCCCATTGATGCCGTGTCCCTATTCAACACACACTTTCCATGAATGATCATTTTCCATGACAGTCCCATGTCCTGTTAAAGATCAGTAACACAGCTACAGTATGCCAGGAATGGGATATCACAATACTCTGCACTATAGGTACACTGTCCTGTACTATGTTTGTCCCATACATTTCACATTCAAACCTCTCAGTTGTTCAGATATTCCCAGGATATTCAGATGTGTTCCTTAACAAATTTGTGGTTTTCTACCATATCACTGGGATGATCTCTGGACTGATGTGACTCAATATTACATGCATTTCAGTTCAGACCTCTCAACTGTTTTGATTTGTGATCTGTTCCTCATAATATTTTTTTTCTGGCAAATTATTGGCATGTCATTCCAGAGTACAGTCAGAAACTGATGACTGACATTTGAATTTCAAACTTCATGCTCTTCAGAAAGTTCATGCTAATGTACAACCTATATATTCTATCAACTTCCTAAGTTTGGAAGGGCAATATTACAAAATATGTCCCTATTTCTGGCCATGTCCCCCCCCTATTTTTATGGCTTAGTCCACATTTCTTGACCTAAGAGGTTGAGACTGTTACATTCTAACACATTCCTATGTAACATCTATGTCAGTTATGTCCCTTTTACTGGTTATTTGTCCTCTCATTAAGTTGGCCTCCATGCATATATGTTGCACTAACAGAATGACAGCTATTTGTAAAGCCCTGGTGATCACTGTGGCATTTAGCACAAATCCGCACATCGTAGCTACTTTCCTTTACATGGACTTGCTATCTGTGTTCACTTACAGGGTTTTGCAGCCAGCAACACTGTTGCAAGCCATAAAACCTAGCTGAGGCAAGCCAGACCTCATTAATATGCAATGCATCGTGCAACGTGGAGCTAAATGGTAAACTCTGTATAGGCTCTGCCCAAAGCCTACACAGATTTTATTGAATGCCAGGGTTTATAATTAGAGTTGGAATATAAACTAAGCAGGGGGTGTAGTTAACATCACACCCATATGAAGGGTGGAGTGGAGCTTGTCCCCTGTGAAAACAATGCTTTTTATTTTTTTATTTTTTATTTATTTATGTATTTGTTACTTCTGTGTTACATGATTATTCCTCTGAGCATGCATAGTGGCATGTCAATGTTTTTGTTGCACTTCAATTAATTTAATATAGCCATATATGTGTATATATATATATATATATATATATATATATATATATATATATATATATATATATATTATTTATCTTTGTTTACCTTTAAAGTCCAACAGGGATAAAACCTTTTTCAATGTATACCCGGGGAGAAAATCTCTATAATTAACAACAGTTTTGAAATATATATAAAATATAGTTACATAATATCAGAAGGAATACAAAATATAGGTAAGTGTACATACATGAAAGAAAAAAATTACAATAGCTTGCATAAACATCCTATAGGACCAAAGCATGCATAGGTACACACAGTTTTGAACTTTCATTATTTTATACAAATACACACACATACACGTATACATACACACATATATATATATATATATATATATATATATATATATATATATATATACACACACACACACACATACACGTATACATACACACACACACACACACACACACACACACACACACACACACACACACACACGCACAGTTATAGATATATAGATAGATATAGATTTAAAATAAGATAAATATATTCATAGCAAAACATACAGCAATAAGTTCTACATAGGACCTTGCAAGATCCCATCCCCAATACCCCAATTATTTCCATACAAGTTATTGTTTAACTGGGTGCATTGAACCAGAATAAATATAAACAAATGTGCAAGTCTAAATAATATTCTCCAACTCTACAGTCCCAAAAGACCACTCTTCTGACAAAATGTTGCTAACTGTAATTAAATCAAAAATTCTGCTGGAGACCATCTATATTCCTTTCTCTCTCTAAAACCTGAAATTCCAAACCACTTTTTCATAGCTATTAGAAAACAACAAGCATTTCAAATTACAATTAAAGGATCACCTAAAATGCTTGGCTATGATCTTGTGCTTCTCCTGGGATAACCTAAATGCAGCCTCTTTCTCAACCTCTTTTCCTGGATCTCTCTACTCTCTCTCTCTCTATAGCCCTCTGCTTACTAAATAGCTCTTGTATTCCTCCTAGTATGGCCACAGTCTGGTCTACTGCTCTCTGTACTTCAAAGAGTATCCTACTCTTATTGTCACCCTCATAATTTACAGTGTTTTCTGCTGTAAAATAAAATTTCTGCCATAAAGCTTTGTAACAAATTGCATTACACGTCAATTGAAAATAACTGTTTTTCATTTTCTGTCCTTAAATTTAATACTGCATGACATTTTTATTTTACTGTGAAATATTTCCATATCAGGTGTAAAAATTCTTTATCAAACTGCAACTAACTTATATTGTCCTAAAATGCATTTATGCTCCTTGTCTAAAATCTGTTAATGACCTCTTTACTGTTTGCTTCTTTTATTGTGGAGCTTTTCTCCCCCGGCCTCCACTGAAAAGGGGCAGTTTGTCTACCTAGTCAGGCTATCATGGAAAACAACTGCGATCAATCAATCACTCACTCATTCAATTTATCAATCAATAAATTATAGTCTTCCTTCCTTGAGTTTACCTAACAAGAAAGCACGTCTTAAATACTACACTTGAATTTATATTTTTTAAACAAGTATGTTGTTTCCATAATATTCATACTTCCCATTTTTAAAATGGCCTCCGATACATTGCATCCACAATTCTGCTGTTGCACATGTTCGCCATAATCCATTATATCCATTTCAAAATGAACTGCCAGGATAGCGGTTCTTTGATAAACATCATAAACATTACCAAAATGACATCAATATTTTGTACTTAAAAATACTACAATTGAAGATAAGTCCACTTAACCACTATGTTCTGTGGGTCATCCGAAAAGCATTCACAGGCTCACAATCTCGAATAGTTGAGGTGCATGCAATGGGTCAAATAAGGCTTAGAAGTTCACAGAGATCAAATTACTAGGTTCCCATGGAGCTTACAGCCAGAAGATTAGAACCTTGTCACTTATATCTATGCAGCATGTTTGTTCCCTTGAAAAAATATGAAACAAGGCTGGTTTATGGATTTTTACAAAGGTTTGAATGTCTTCCTGAAGATCTAAATAGAGAAACTAAAGGTCTCTCCGCCATCCATTCATTTTTTTGCATTTTACTTAACATATTCCCTGTAGTTGCCCAAGGTACCAGATTACTTGCTGCTGTCAGTAAACATCACATGACCCACAATTATTGCATTTATTTCAAAAGGGAATTTGTCAAAGCAGTAGCTGATGATGATATTGCTGATGGCAGTTAAACAAAACTCATAATGCCACCCTTATTATACACAGGCCATCATGAACTGCAGAGTTAATAAATATACCATTTAGTAAAAGGAGGTTACTCTAGGAATGACTGGTGCACATGTGTAGATAATGGAAACAATATCACCTGAGTCTTCATTGTGATAAAAATATACAAAGAAAAGAAAACTATAGTGAGGGCATAGTAAGATATGTTTAATATGCATGTTGCCTCCTTGAAGAAAACAATGACTGTCCGTGCAAATGTGTGTGGGGGAGGGGAAGACTACCACAGCATATATACACCAGAAGCATGTAATGTAATGACCAGTGAGCATGTTTCAGGAATGAGATGTTAAACAGCACAGTATCATCCAAATGGCACAAAGAAGCACTAGTCAGGCATGTAGAGAGTCATTTGCAGCAATAGGAAAGAAAACTTAACTACACAATGGTAATACAGTATAGTACAAAGAACATTAAAGCACACGATACTCAGTATATACTCATAAAGAGTGGCATATGAAAACTTAAATTGCCATGTTTTGGAAAAACATCATCAGGGACATAAACTATCAAAGGTTGAAAGTGCACCATGCCATTTATCACTGAGCAATCCAAGTGGTGATGCACAAAAGCACAACATTGCAGCAAATTAAACTGTAAACAATCAGGACTTACAGAAATAAGTCAAAGGCAGTAGAGATATCATGCGGCAACAGGGATTATGATGCACACATCAGATAAAAAAAAGGAGATGAGTATGGATGATCACACGCATGAAACATACTACATGCACACACATTTGCATGTACACATAACCCAAGCAGTCACATCTTCCCAGCCAGTGATAATTAGTGCACGTCTGTGCACCTCGACATTGAATAATTAGACTGCCTTATGCATTTGCTCTAGGGGTAGGAATGGCGGGAAGCCTGACAAGGCATTTGAAACAACAGAAATCCATTGTTGTGACAAAACAGCCATGCTGTGCTCCTTTCAAAGATGCATTTAGGTAAACAGAAAAAGAAAAGTAAAATTCACTTTTACCATAAAAACGTATGGAGTATAACTTTACATACAACCTATATCTGGCTGCATAATCTCAGACAAAAAGTCACTGCATATCAACACAAGCATCACAAATGCTGGTAACTGATTTGAATGATATGTAGAAGAAACTCAAATGGTTTTTAATAGTATGGGTACACGTTAGACATACAAAAGCATATAAAGTGTGTAGCTTGTCTATTCTATCATCACACTGTGCAGAGAGAAAAAAATGGCTAAATGTCAATTGCATGATCAGAAAGTCCCATCATGCATGCAGAGACTGGGTGTGTTTACTTTCCATGGACTAGTATCTGTGGAGAGCAGCATATATTTCACATAGTTAAGTGCATCTATAAATGGATTCATGCATTTGCAGTGAACCTGATATCCACAACAATGGTGCAGTAATCAAATATTGTGGATACTAATGCAGTATGTCATCTTGGTTTGCATACTGACCTAAAAATGGTGCTGATTGATCAATTGGCAAAAACAATCCCTTCAGGTGCCTCATAATACTTATCTGTACTATCAATACTGGGAGATTCATAGTGGTAACCACCTCCTGCTTAATATTGTCAAATGAAGGGCAGTGGGGGCATCAAACAGACTGTGGATCATAATCATTCAGTGACATTAACAGTTCACTGCCTATGGCACAGTCCGAAGTCACTGCTCTTCCTCTTTGCAAGCCATTATTTCTTCTGCCAATATAGGCCTACATCTGAGTTCTGCAGCTGGCACTGCATCCACAGTCAGCTACTGGTGGCAAATGTATCATAAGATGCCAGGTACATGCACAGAGAATGGTGGGGTGCACCTCAGCTTGTTTCAGGCTTGGCTGCAGTACATGCACAGAGAATGGTGGGGCATGCCTCAGCTTGTCTCAGCCTTGGCTACAGTACATGCACAGAGAATGGTGGGGCATGCCTCAGCTTGTCTCAGCCTTGGCTACAGTACATGCACAGAGAATGGTAGGGCGTGCCTCAGCTTGTCTCAGCCTTGGCTGCAGTACATGCACAGAGAATGGTGGGGCGTGCCTCAGCTTGTCTCAGCCTTTGGCTACAGTACATGCACAGAGAATGGTGGTGCATGCCTCAGCTTGTCTCAGCCTTGGCTGCAGTACATGCACAGAGAATGATGGGGTGTGCCTCAACATGTCTCAGCCTTGGCTGCAGTACATGCACAGATAATGGTGGGGCATGCCTCAGCTTATCTCAGCCTTGGCTGCAGTACATGCACATAGAATGGTAGGGCGTGCCTCAGCTTGTTTCAGCCTTGGCTACAGTACATGCGCAGAGAATGGTGGGGCGTACCACAGCTTGTCTCAGCCTTGGCTGCAGTACATGCGCAGAGAATGGTAGGGTGTACCTCAGCTTGTCTCAGCCTTGGCTACAGTACATGCACAGAGAATGATGGGGTGTGCCTCAGCTTGTCTCAGTCATGGCTGTTGAGAGAAGATCTACATACTCTGTTTGGCTTTGTTGACACTCCAGATGTAATCTTCAGATTACACCTTGCAGACAAATTTTTTCAGACAGGATGCCTTCACCTAATATGTCTATCTGCTTCAATGTATATGTTTGTTCATCATGTGAAGGCACAAAGTAATTATTGTATGCCAAAAACAGCTGAGTGTTACAGGAGCATTGTAGATGTCTATCACTTTATTACTAGTCATTTTATATATGGATATGTGTACTTGGTGGTCCACAATTTTGGATTCTGCAGGGATTGTGCCCTGGAGAGATAGACAGTATGTGCTGCGGAAATTTATAGTCTTTAGGCGTTTATCCTGAACTGTAAAACTCTTTTAGTATAATTTATTATCTGCATGCTTTTATGAATTATGATGGGATGTGTTTGGAGATGTGTAGTGTTCCTACAGTTGAATGTGAAAAGCACTAGCAGGTATTTCTTTTGATTAGTGTTTGTGAAGCAGCATTCTGGGCAAAAGCAGGCTACATTCATAATCTTCTCAAACTTAGCTACTTTAGGTACTGTTTTTCAAAAGCAGGTCCATTTGACAACATGGCCTTGTGGATTTAATTTTATAATCCATCACTGATACTGTATTCTAGCAGAGTGAACTCAGATGAGATGTATTCCCAAACATAGTGCCTCATGGTGTGGTACATTGCTGACAATGGCTTCAAAGATATGTCATATAATCACTTGTTTCACTTCTGCTTACATCTAAAATTTCATGGATACAGCAGAAACAAAGGTTAATTTTTATTATAAATGCTATGAATAAAACTAATCTTCATAACTCGTCTCCATGTTGTAGTTTTCTAATAGATAAATAAACATGCTTGAAAATAAAACTGTGTAGGTGATGGTGGTTGTATTTCATTGTCCTATGTGATATCTGATGAGCTCTTGCTGTAACATAGTCACCCTGCAGAATTTTCTGGAAACTAAGAGCAATGTCTCAGTTTGCTTGGTTATACTTCTTACATAAGATGGTGTTAGGAAAGACTCTTCTGCTACATCGAATGGTCTACAATGAAAGACCTTGCCAACACCTTTCACAGACAACATTCAGCCTCTTTGACTATTATTCTACTCAAGACGGTCTGATTCTAACCTGTTGTCTCAATCTTGGTCTAACTTCTCCATCTTCCTATCATTGTCTATTAAATGACAAAAGGCTAACTGGCTTACTCTTAAGTCTGGTCATCTGCCAAACATCTGTTCTGCAATGGCTATAAAGCAAACCATGAGGCTTCTTGTAAGTCTAAAAATATTCCCATCTTATCTGACCTCATGTCTGTTCTTGCCCACCACTCACTTTATCTCGGTTTCCTTGCAGACATAGCAAATGATACGTTAGGTCACCTTTTGTCTTATCCTGCCACTACTGAATAGCCAGAAATATCTTGTCATTTTAACATGATCAGGAAGACCCACAAATGCATGTTTTTCACGTTTGTCCCAGGAATACTGTCTGGTAAAGTAACTTGTTTGGATTAATCCAGCAAATGAAGAATGAGGATTTCAAACCCAGGACTAGATGAAGATCTCTAGTATCTGATAGACTTAATTTGGGAGCGAGTCTATTTGCGTTAACACATTTAGTGAGAATGTTTTTTGCACAAATAAAAATCACTGAAAACAGCATTTGGAGATCATTGAGGTTGCACTCTTCACCACTTTTGTGCAACTGAAAAGTCAGTTGGAGGGTTGTAAGGGTATCCCTCTTATGACAGGCATGGAAGGATTGCTGTTGCCCCAAATTTTTGTTTATCTTTCATCAAAAGTGTTTTTTTTTTCTTTTCTTTTTTTTTTGTGAAAATTTTATTCAGTGAGCAGATAAGCATGTTAAACACATTTGCCTTAATTCTCTGCACTAAAATTCCATTTTGCCTATCTTTATTTCATCAGCTGATTCTCAGAAAAGTCCATCCTTCGGCTGCTTGTCTGTCAATAGTATATCCTGCAGAAAAAGTCAAGCATACATGCCTTGTTGAGATATTGACCCAGAAATGTCCCATTTAACTGTAGTAGGAAAATCCCTTGCAAAAGATCAGCAATATCTGTTTCTTTTGATGACATCTTTATTACCAATCAGATCTTGGCAGACATTGTTACAACTAGGGAAGTGACAAATTGCTTCCCAAGAAGTTATATAGATATTGTTACCTCCTTAATGTTCACAGGAACAGAAAATCTAAACTTAATAAAAAGTAAGACGTCAGTGCAAGGGCTATGAACTTGTGCATTTTTCCTCATATTGGTAGAAAAAAATACACATAACATTTTGGCAGCACGGAATATTAATTAAACAATGAGGAAAGAGCTACATCCTACTGGTTTGGATTTAACTCCATTGCCTATAGGTAACTACCTAATATAAATGAATGACTTGGCCATTAAAGCAGACTAAAAAATACTGGACAGTCTATGGTAAGAAACACTTCTCCATAATAAACTTTTCTTACTTAGCAAATGCAAATTAAATAAGCACCAGAAAATGAAAACATCAAGTGGTGTAGGTAAATAAACACTTGATGAAATTTATAAATTAAAATATTCATCAGGGAGTAGCTAGTCTGTGAACACAGCTTGTTGTTTATACAGGGTTGTTGATTTGTTCATATTTATGCATAATACATACAGTTGTCATCTTATTGATGGAATAATCTATATGTGGTATTAAGATTAATTACAATGCTGCAGATGGTTGTTAATTTCTCATTTTAAATACCGATAGTCATGCTGAAGCATTACTATTTAGAAAATAAACAAATATACTATTCATACTCTGTGCTTCCATAGCTTATTATAGTAGCACGCTTTTCCTGGTTTACAAATGCAGTACACTCTAATTCATATATAGGAAGCATGCTGATGATGCAATGTTTGCTATTATTCCCTGTTACCCTCCCCACTTTCTCTTAAATATGTCTGCTATACTTAGGCTTTTTTTTTTTGCTTCTTGATATATCTTTATCGATATCCCTATCTATGTATCTGTCTATGTATATATCCCACGTATGTAGAGGAATACACACATATAAACCCCCACACCCCCCAACACACAGAAACACACACACACACACACACACACACACACACACACACACACACACACACACACACACACACACACATACACTCTCAAATGCGCACGCATGCACACACAGACACACAGACACACACACACACACACACACACACACACACACACACACACACACACACACACACACACACACACACAGGCTCTCAAATGTGCACGCATACACACACACACACAGACACACACACACACACACACACACACACACACACACACACACAGGCTCTCAAATGTGCATGCATACACACACAGACACACAGACACACAGACACACACACACACACTCGCTGGTGTGTGTGTATGTGTGTCTGTCTGTCTATGTGCATGCATGTGTGCACATGCTTCTGTTAATGCATTAATTCTAAAAACACTGCTGTTAATCAGATCTACACTGTTGGTTGCAAGGACTGCCTTGTTCCATTCAAGTTGATAACACTTGAACAACAGGCCAATGCACAGCACTTTATTCCACTGTGACTTAATTTTGAATACCTGGACTGAATATAAGGAATCTCCATGAGAACTCAGAAATTTAGTTTTGAGTGTGCAGTACTTTTCAGTGAAGCAACAAGGCCTATTTGGAGTAAACCACTGAATAAAGGGATTGAGAGAGATGGACATTAAGTTGGATGGAAAAGGATCTTGCGGGGAGTACTAAGGTGGGAGTAATTGAGGTAATTATGAAATACAATCCAGTGTAGATATTATTAGTACAGTATACTGGGGACTTATTTTACAGAGGTTTGCAGCACATTTGACCACTTTTTTGTAACACTTTTCAGTCCAGGCATCCAAAATGTGGAATAGCTTCTCCTAGAACATAGACACCTGACAAGCATCAAACCTTTCTCACTTCTTTAACAGCTGGCTGTGCCATTGCAGCTGTCCTCATCCTTCTGTAAAACGTCTGACTACTCTGGTCCCTTCGTAACTTTTGCTACACTTAGAATCCTCTCTGATCTGTGATCACAAATACGATACTTCAACGTTCCACATATCAGTCCCATTTTACTCTTTCTCTATTATTTATGTATGTATGTCTGTATTTATTTATTGTCTTTTGTTTACCAGGATGGTTTGACTGGGCATTCAGGACCATTTTCAGTGAAAGCCCAGGGAGAAAAGCTCCACTAGAGATACAAAAATTACAAAGAATTTACAGGGAAAAAAGAATAGTTCTTAACAGTAGAAATGGGGTTTGGAATAATTCAGTAATACAATCAAGACAGTGGTTAAAACAATTTGATTTCTATAGGGGTATTAGCCACTATCCTCTCTTTATACTTGATCTACTAATCTCTCTGCTTTTCATCTCCAAATCTGTCATTATACTTTTTTGGTACAAGAAATCTGTGTGGATAGTGTACTTTACCTTTGTATCTCTCATGACTATAATTGCCTTATGATGTGTTGTGTGAAGATTAATGAAGATAGAAGACGAATAAGAGATAAGTAGTTGCAGTGTGTGTGAGCAGCTTTGGTCAGTGAGGAATGATTTGGCTGAATAGAAGGTGTTTCACTTTTTTTATTGGAGCTGTATATGTAGATCATATTTCAGGTCAGAGTCAATAGTGACTCCAAGGGATTTAACATTAGATACTAGATCTTGGCAGATCTATTGGGCAGGGGATATATTAAAATTGCTAGTGTTACAGTGTCATGAGGTAAAGAGCAAAAATGCGGTCTTGTAAGGATTAAGTATGAGCTGATATTGTTTCAGCCAGTGTTCAACAGCAGAGAAAGCATTTTGGTTGATGGTTTATAAATCAGGTAAGCACAATTCAGAGCAGATACCAGTGATGTCGTCTACATATTGAATGATTGTGGACTGGTTAGTAGACTATTGCAGATTGTTGGCAAAAACATTGGAGCCTTCGGGATACCTATGTTCACTGAGACCTAGGTGGAGAAAGATCTTGTCATTAGCCACATAGAAACCTATCAGTAAGATAAGTGTTGAACCATTGAAAAGCAGTGCTTAATAATTCAGCAAGTGTGCTGAGCAGCTTCTGGTGGGAGACTGTATAAAATGCTTTTGAGAGGTTAAAAAAGGTTGCAGAGACAAGGTTACTTTTGCCACAGTCAAAGTAGATGATGTTAAGAAATGACAGGAAACAAGAGTCTGTATTATAGTTTGGGTGAAATCTATGCTGAGTGAGGGATAGTAAGTTATTTTGTAGTGGACAATGAAGTAGCTATTGTGAACATATCTCCACTCTCTCCCTTGTTAAACACAAATAAAATAAAGCTGCAGCCCAAAGCTTAAAATGAAAGGATGGTCTTTTATTCCACTGAATTCACACTTTTAGTTGAAACACACAGACACACAGTTGACTAAGTGTTTTTGCCTAGCATTACAGCTAAAAGGCATCTTCAGAGTCAAATGTAGTAGTGCAAGGCACCCTCTTTAAAAATGTAGGTGGTAACATAATTATGACATAACTTCCTTGATTACCAGTGTTAATCTTCTGTTTTCCAGTTAAAATTAGTTATTTTTTTTCACATAACTTCATATTTAAAATACAAAGTAAAAAAATATAAAACAGACACTACATAAAAACTACTTAGAATCAGCACCTCCATAATTATTTCCTAAATATTGTTCTGTTTATACACAATTAAATTTAGCTAATATAACGGTATGATAAATAGAATAACTTGTTTGTCGTTTGTGTAAAGCCTGTATCTGGTTAGCTCTTCTTTTTAAAATGCTAATAATAGACAGGCTATCATTTGTACTTGTTTTTTTTTTCTTTAGCATTTAATCTCAGCTGCCATTCTGTTTCTTTTATCAGAAGCTGCAAGTCACTATTACTCCCTCTATGATTTTTCACCACTTTATCAATTATACGTAAAAACTCACAGCAATGCAACAACGTAAATATACCAAGGGTACAGGACGGCACAACGAGTCCTCAGCTTGAACAGGTCTCAGTTTATTGAAGAAACAACGCTGATAATCCACAACAAGTGAATAATTAAAGAATAAAACAAGTAGTCCAGTCAACAGTTAAGCACTTTCATCTGTCTAATGCAGACTTCCTCAGAACTGCCATAATAAAATCAACTTCCTTTTTATATTCCATTTTGGCGCCAACAACTTTTCAAACTTTTAAAGTGATATCTACCTAATACATTACTTATACAACTATAATAATCACAATAAATACTACACTAACACTGTTCATTCTAAATGTGCAAAACAATCGTTCTACTTAATGATTCAGTATGAACATAAAAAATAAAAATAAAAAATTAATAATACTACTTATGTCACATACACGCTACAATATCTAAAATTATTGTTTTAAAAAAGTGTTAACAATTTCATTTAAAAACTTCATAGTCTTGTCCTTAAAAATGTGCTGTATATCCCAAATTTGGTGCTACATGGTTTAATGCACGTATATAAATATATATAACTATATATAAAAAATATATATAAAATACATAATAATATGTGATATATGAATTATGTAAATATTTACAATATTTAAATAAATAAATAAATACATTGTAAATAAATAAATAATTAATGTATTGATAATAAATAAATCTATGCCAGGTGTAAAAATGGTTTAATACTAATGTAATCGTTGATGCCTGGAAACCTAAGAGCATCCGTGAATATTTGCCATTTACTCTCTTTCATGGCTAACATACCCTTTACATCGCCACCCTTGGTGGTCAACTCTACCTGATCTAAGATAGCAAATTTGAAATTGTGCGTCTCCCCATTTTGTACAATGTGTCTACATAGGGCATTCTTCTTATCTTTCCTCTTAATACAATACAAATGATCGTATATACGACATTTTAACTGTCTTTCCATTTTACCTATGTAGAACGCAGAACAAGCCTCACAGGTAGCAATGTATACCACAAATTTAGTGTTACAATTTCCTGCTCTTCCCTTAATGAATGGGGGGTAGGGTAAACATTTTTATCTGCATAGTCCTTAGAGTCTCTGCTTAATTTCTTCTGTTTTCTTTTAATGTTATCAGGTGTAAATTTCTCTATATCCACAAAAATGTTATTGTATTGTGCAGTCATTTCTTGAAATAGCAAGTCACTAGTGATGCAATCATTGTCTTTTAATGTCTTCTTCAAGGTTCTGTAACTTTCTATTGTTGTCTCACTTATATGCATAATTCCCAACCCTGTCTTATCAAACAGTTCAGTAAGGTCTGAATGCATTATAGAATTTTTCTCTGTACCTAAAGGGAATCTTCACAAGCGCAGTCCCTTCGGTGCCTGCTTTAATTAAATTGATTGCATTAAAAAATTCATTGTCCGACTGCAGGGATTTGTATCTTCTGCTTAAAATTCAAGAGATGCCACCAGTGTCTCGAGAGACCCCATTTCCACTCATTGGTTCAGTTGTTGCTCATTCGCACACAAAGATGGTGCCTGGAATAATCCATTTCATGCATTCACTGCTGGGGGTGCTGCATTAACATCCATTGCTCCTGAATTGATAAAGCAGGATGGTGGAATGTGCAATGTCAAAGAAATTATTTGTGTACTTGCTGTTGGTGTGTTCTCGTTACAGCAGCGATTAGTACCTCTCAAATTCTTGGCACTGTCTAGAACAATTGAGAACTCTTGAAATGCATTACAAATACAATTTTGTAACTGTGGATGTTATACACTTCTTCCCTGTGATACCACATGATGTAGGTTTGGAATTCTATGAACATAGTATAGTGCAAAGTGATAAACTGGAGCAAGCCAAAGTGAATTTGCGAATAGACATGTTAGAAACAGTGTTGGTCAACAATTTCTTAAACTTTGATGAAAAACACTTTAGACAAAAATTGGGGGTGGCAATGGGAGCAAAATGGTGCCCCAGTATTTGCCAACTTATTACTGGCAGACTAGGAAGAAAAAGAAGTCTTCCCCTCACCTTTCATTAACAACATCGTAGCTTACTATAGATTTTTGGATGACATCCTAATTGTTTGGAAAGGTAGGCAGGAAGATGTGAATGTTTTCATGGATTTTCAGAATGGATCAACAAACTTTTTAAAGTTTACATACAAGGTGCATGACAAAGAAATTGATTATTTGGATATAAAGTTAACTAAAGATCCAAACACTGGGGCACTATCGTCCACTATTTATAGAAAGGAGACATATGCCAATATGCTCCTGCATTACAACAGCTACAACCCTTTCCATCAAAAAAGAAGTGCATTTAAAGTCCAAATGGTCAGACTGTCCAGATTAGTAAGCAATGAAGACAAGTTTAAAGAAGAAATGCATGTACTTGTAGGAATGGTCAAGGAAAGAGATTATCCACTGCAGTTACCTTTATTGGTTAAGGGAGAAATAAACAGTGGAACAACTAAAGATTGTGGGGTACATAAAAATGATGTCATGGCTATTCCTTACCATCAAGATGCCCACAAGTTAACAAAGACAGTAAACAATGTGTGGAATACTGTCTTTGATCAAGCATTAAAAGAAATGTTGGGATCATTCCCCAAGGGCGGTACTTAGTAGAGGGAGAAATATTAAGGCAATATTAGAAAGGGCAAAAAAAACATACATTGAGACCTATGTGTCAAAAATGAGTAACTGTGGCTTTTGAAGTACATGTAGATATATTAATGATGGACCTTATGTAGAAATAGTGACATACAGCAGAAGTTTGCAATGTCCAGGAAGATGTAACTGCAAAACTAGAAATGTGGTATACATTGCAACGTGTATTTCATGTCTAGAATTCTATGTAGGTAAAACCGTGAGAACCCTACATGAAAGCATTTTAGAGCATACTAGGGACATTACAAAATGTAAAATAAGTGGTGCCCTTTATATGCACGGTAGAGAATTCACCGACTTTAACAAGTTTATATTTTTATAATTGATAAAGTGATGAAAACCATAGAGGGAGTGATAGTGACTTAAAGCTTCTGATAAAAGAAACAGAATGGCAGCTGAGATTAAATGCTAAAGAAAAAAACAGGTACAAATGATAGCTTGTCCATTATTAGCATTTTAAAAAGAAGAGCTAACCAGATAGGCTTTACACAAACAGTTTTACCATGACAAACAACTTGTGCTATTTATCATACTGTTATATTAGCTAAATTTAATCGTGTATAAACAGAACAATATTTTAGGAAATAATTACGGGGGTGCTGATTCTAAATAATTTCTATGTAGTGTCTGTTTTGTATTTTGTATTTTAAATATGATGTTATGTGAACATTTTTAACTAATTTTAACTGGAAAACAGAAGGTTAACACTGGCAATTAAGGAAGTTATGTCATAATTATGTTACCACCTACATTTTTACACAGGGTGCCTTGCACTACTAATTTGACTCTGAAGATGCCTGTTTAGCTGTAATGCTAGGCAAGTGTGTCTGTTTGTTTCAACTAAAAGTGTGAATTTAGTGGAATAAAACATCCTTTCATTCTGAGCTTTGGGCTGCAGCTTTATTTTATTGTGAACATATGTTTGAGGGATTTTGGACAGAGGGAGCTGAACAACAGTAGGTTGATACTTACCAAGTTCAGTATGTTTGCCTCCTGTTTAGGGAGGTAATACAAAGGAAGGAAAAGGGGGCTCTTTAAGGATCTTTTGATAATGATTGTGACAGGACAGGTTAGAGCATCAGCAGAAAGATTAAGATATTCTGTGGAAGATTACCTGCAGCAGATGTTGTTGGCTTCTATCATAACTGTTCTCTTTCTGACCAATAAATGGGCCTCTTTAACTATCCACTCTTTCCAAAATATTCCTACTTTTACCCTCTCATTTTTTACTTGGTCAGAATCTGGAATGTCATCCCATTAACTATTGATGTCTTCCCGTCTCTGCCAGGTTTCTGACTATACCCATAAAGAGGAGGCAAAGTCTAGCTTATTATTTTGTTACTTCAACAGCCCATTATTAATAATGATAATTATTCTACTCACCACTGAAGTGCTATCCGTGGGATTTGAGTTACTCCCAGTTATTTCCTCTAATTATAAAGCAGTGCTTTTTTATTGTAGTCAATGACATCATTGGAATGGTATCTTACTTTTTATATATCTGAAAATGTTATTGTTTTATATGCTGGTGGTACTCTGATACACAGGATTGTATACATAATGTTGACATGAACATGACACACTTTATGGTGACAGCAGTGTAACATATATACATCTAGTACATAGAAGAACAATCTACATAACATACATGATATTTACATGATGAAAGCATTTTTGTTTGTATTTTCACATTTATTAAGTATGTTTTGTTTATAAATTGGGTCATGTAAGCCAATTCACCTACCTACTCAAATAACTAAAACAATGTTTGTTTTGTAAATAAATAAATGATACATACTAAAGAAGACTAGTCTGGTGTTTTTTTTTTTTTTTTGTCTACATTCCTACCTCCGGAGCACAACTTAGGTTTACTTGAAAGCAAAAGTAAACTTCAACAAAGAAATCATATTCAAAAATGTAGAGCTTCTCATTTGCCTTGGCAGCATGATAAATTGGCCTTATTGTGAAGAATTTTGTCCAGTTCCGTGACACTATGTTACCATATTACGTTTCAGCCAGTGAATAAACTTATCAGTCCATGTACTATTAAATTTGACAAGGTATACCAAGATGCCCTTCATTTATGAAGTGAGGTGAGTAAAATAAAGGCCCATTATTCTACAACCAAACGCATGTGCACATTGCAAATACAAGATCAAAAACAGTAAAGCACTGAGATATATGCTTCCAGTAATATAATACATTAGTTCAAGTTAGTACGCTTTTAAAACTATGAGTTGAACTTCTCCTTTCCTAGGGAAAAAATCTATATGACACCATGCACTTTCTCTCATATATTTAATAATAAAAGAAATACATTTACAGTACTGAGAAAAGCACTTGTGTTGCACGGACGTCTGACTAAAGATATAATACATTCTTCAAACATCAGATCCTAGTTGTTTTTTGCAGTGACCAGTATGAACAATAGCTAGTCAAATCAAATATTTTAAATTACTTACTTGAAGAATTTTGAATATAAGTTGGATGTTCTTGTGTTTCTTCTTTCTTTCACATGCTGGCATATTGATTCTTTTCCTTGTTCAGTATGGATTTCTTGCTTTTGTACCTTTTTATTTTAAATTTATATTGGTTTGCAGCATGTATTCTCTGCTTCACAGGTTTTCTCTATTCATTGGGGTTTTTATGTGATGTCAGCAGTTTAGACCTTTATAGAAAAAAAAAAAAAGGAAAGCAATACTCTTATCCAAATAGAATGTTTTATAGCTTAACGAGTACTGTAAATCTATGTAGCAGACATTTGACTTTCTCACAGGGGTAGTGAAACCCTCAATGTCACCTTTCAAACTTTCAGAGAACATGTTTACAGTAATCGACTGTCCCTTCTGCTATCAGTGAACATTCAAATACAATTTAAAATGAGAAGAAGGCTATATAAGTAGATTTGCCTACTGCATGTAATTTGTAATTGAAATAAATAAGTAATTGTTAGGTTTTGAAATGCCTGCCAGGGTTACATATGTCCTACCATTTATTTACTTTTACTTTTACTTCATTGAATCCTGCTGTGTAGAACCCTAATTCATACTGATATGTGCATTTTAAAAGTGAAGAAAGGAACAGACAGGGGTGTCATGCATCTCTAACTGCTGAGGACTATTTTTGTGGAAATATTTCAAGCACAGGAGTTAACCCCAAGATTGATATTCCAATTGAATTTTCTGGAAAAGCACTTTAAATCGGTGCATAGTGACCACAACTGAGGTTACAGAAAGCTGTAGACTATTGGATCAAAAACCATGGTCCAGCAAATGTCAAAAAAATTATCTTTCATCTCAGCTCATCAACTATACAAACTAGTTGACAGCAAAATCCTTAGCAGCACACCAGTCTGCTTTGAATGCATATACCACTGCAATTACCTACAAATTTACATTATATGTACCCTCTATATTACACCTCATCATAGCACTCAGACTGGACATGCCTCTACATAACATTCAGACTGTAGACACTGATACACAACAAGCAGACCATACCTCATAGCTCAATGCAACATTTTGACTAGCTTAGAATTACACTGTGAAAAATAATTCAAGCCCTACATACGTAACTTCTGTTCCATCATAAAACACATTAATTACATATATACAAACCATTATATTTAAGACTTCACACCTATGACATCACTGAGTACTTTGCAAATAACTGTAATAATGAATATATTAATTTCCACACTGAAACAAATTAACCCTTCAGACAGAACAAACATGCTCTTCTTCACCTTACTACTTGATCATCTCCTAGGCTGCCATACCTCAAGAGTACCACAAAGAATAACCTTCTTTGTGTGGGGGGACCTCCCCCCCGCAACCTAAAAAAACTTACTTACTAACTCTCCAAATTGGTCTCCATCTCACCACCTCTCTTGATATAAAATATTTTATCTATCGCAAAACATGTATACTTTTTAATGGTTTGACAAACTTCAGTGTCCATTTAAAGCATTGGAGTTCTTATATTTTCTAATACCATAGGTATACTCCCTAATTCTGTCCCTTAATTTCATAGTGCTTTCCCCAAAGCAAAACTTGACATGGGCTCACCTCCAGCTATTTCAGAAAACTGAGTCCTAAAAGTGCTGTCAACAGCTAAAAACACAGCAGTGATGAGTCCTGACAACACCCCTGGGTGCATCTTAAATAGTATTAAGAATACTTTAACCACACCTCTAATAATGTTGATACTCTCAGCCTTCATACAGGTTTTGTACCAAGCAAATGGAGAACAGCTACAACTTTCCACAGACCCAGGCCATTATAGATCCATAAGTGTGACCAGCCTCATATGCAAAGCCGTGGAAAGGCTTATCATGGAGTTAATCAATCTCAATCAGAACATAGGGAACCTTCAAACACTGGAACTGTCAGTTTGGATTGGTCAAATGCAGATCATGCTTAATCAACCTGGTAGATTTTTTTGGAAAAGGTCACCAAAACAATGGATGAAGACAAAACAGTATACACCTCATACTCGAGTTGGCCAAAGCTTTTGACATAATTCCCCATTCAGGCATAGAAAAAAAAGTTAAATAAACTGGGAATAAACATCTGTGTCACCTGCTGGATTGCCAGATGACTCACAGATAAAACTCAGATAATCAAAATAGGGGAAATTACCAAGAGACCAGTCACCAGTGGATTCCCCCAGGGTTCTGTGTTGGGACATCTCCTGATAGGCATCTACTTTTCTGAAGTGGAAGCCAATAACAAAGGACTCTGGCTGACTAAGTTTGCAGATGACTACAAGCTAGGAGCAGTCATTGAATGCCCAAATTACATAATCATCCTGCAGGGAGGTTTGTCTCAAATAAATAACTAGTGTCAAAGTCATGATTGAAACTAAATGCAAAAAAATGCATTATTGTATCCTTTGGGAAGTCATCTACCTCAGGGACTACAACATTGACAATATGCCTGTAACAGCTGACCAGTTGCATAACCAGATGGGACAGGTTATTTCAATCAGAAAAAGGGAAACTGGCTAGGCCTAAAATGACCCAGAAGGGCAGCTAGCCTAGTACTTATCAATAAAACTATTAACCTTATCATGGTCTGCTCCCAACAATCACCAGAGAGCATTCCACTCTTTTTCTGGAAGAAAACTATAACTTCTGGATGTTGTCATCCACTCCAC
This sequence comes from Protopterus annectens, assembly GCF_019279795.1. Classification (NCBI taxonomy): domain Eukaryota; kingdom Metazoa; phylum Chordata; order Ceratodontiformes; family Protopteridae; genus Protopterus; species Protopterus annectens. Next base: position 1,442,622,458 of record NC_056725.1, on the reverse strand, counting down.
ATAAAACAAAGGACTTCTCTTCCTCTAATTCAAAGGTAATTGGGATCAACAGATGAGTAACCAAAAAATGACTCCTGGTTTAGCACTCTTATCTTTTATGGATAGGGAAACATATAAATAAACTAATATATACTTGTTTTATATATATATATATATATATATATATATATATATATATATTTTTTTTTTCTAAATCAGCAGGTGCTTTTGATAAATCTTCTAAGCCCATGTGATTTTGAGCTTGCTAGCTCATGAAGCTTTAACTCATATGCCTTCAGTATAACACCTTGATGAAATGTTTTCTGTTTGCTCAAATTTGAGAGAAATAATTCATATTTAGATAGGGATGATCTAACAACAATGTCCTTTTCAGTGTGAAGCATGGTTTAATTACTGAACATAAATTGTCCATTGTTAATCTGGGATTTTTCCAGGCAGATACATCTTCAAAAGCCATCTTAATGACAGGAAAAAATAGTATTATCTGAATTGATTTGAAGGGTGATCTATGGTTGTTTAATTCTGTCAAAAGGGTACATAAACAGGCAAGATATTAAAATCTAGGGAAAATATAACATGAGAAACAACCATGAAAACAAGAACCATGGAGAGTAACATACATGCTACACCTTATACTGTTGAATATAATGGCATAATACATAGATCTTCTAAGAACGTCTAAGACTTTTAAACCAGAGTGTTGCTAGTATTTGCATTCTTAAGATTATTCCATCTAGACTGCCTTAAATTTTAGACAACTGTATTTGCATTGAGTACTTCAAATGAGTTGAGTACAATGATACATATTCAAGTACTGAGTAATATTTAAATGCATATGGACCTTATCCCCCTCAAAAGGTTTTAGTGCCCTTATCCCTTGAATTGACCAAGCCCCTATCACCATTTCAATTTACATGGCATCATAGTCAACCAGGGAAGAATGTAAGGGTCAGTGGTTAAAACTGCTATCCAACAGGGTTAAGATTTTTCCAGAATGTTGCTAATGCCCACTGTTAGCTAAAAATTAAAAATCAAAACATTGTATATTGTTTACTATACTGGGTCATAAGGGAGTGCATACTTCCAAACACCCACTGCTTCCCTTTGCAGTATGTAGACTGTTTTGGTAGTTTCATCGCATGAGAGTATTAATACCAAGCCCACCCTCAAGTGGGTGACTTGGAAGGGCATGTAAAATCATCCACAAGATGTGCAAACTAACAATGGCCTCTTACAACCAGTCAGGTAATAGACCCTAAATTGTCTGCAGTAAAGTCAGAATCGTATCTCTCAATTTTTTTAGTGCAAGAAATCTGGACAAAGCCTAAAATAATGGGGAGGCAAAGGCCCAAAAATAGGGACATATTTTAAATATTGCTCTTATAGACGTACGGAGCACCTAGCATAACATATTTTGTGTTAGCATGCATTTTCTGAAGGATAAGAAGTCTGAAACTGAAATCTATGTCATTATTTAATTATGTCAATCTTCACTGATTTGCCAGAAAACCACAAATTTTATGAAGGACCAACAAGAATATGAGGTAAAAATCTGGACAGCTGAGAGGTATGGACTCAGGGTCAATTTTTTTTAATTTATTTCTTTAAAAGTTAAGATTACATAATTCAAAGTCAGTATTTTGATATATCTGATAATTAAATGTTTATTTAAAATGCACATGTATTCAATAACCCCTGAAAATGTAAACCTGTTAATTATAATCTACATTTAAAAACAACACTTAAATCTAAAGTGATGCTAACTAAATTAAAGAATATACAAATGATATGTAATCCATCATAGATATATAATTGCAGGCATTTTCTGTGTTGTAGAATGATATAAGATTTGGTCTAATTGTCTTTTCTTTACCACCTGGAAGTTGTTTTCAAAAAATTATTTTTCTTTTTACTCATGAAGTTCTGGATTGAGACAGAAATTGGTTCAATGGGATGAGTGCTCTACTTCAGTTAACAAACTGGATAAATAATAAACAAACAAATTAATAAATAAACGCATTATCATACAGAAGAAGCTATTGACTTTATATACCTCATCTATAAACTCATTGTCCCTCAGCTGACATAGAGGGATACGGCTGTGAATTGCCCTTCCTGTGTTCCTTCTTTAATAAATACATAAAGTAACAATTAAAGACAATATAGATGTTGCATCAGCTTTTGTTCAACAACCCACAAGTCATACAAAAATCAGAAATGTCACTGCCTATAACATACTGTTTTTTAGGGGAGGGGCTTACATGCTTGCAAGAAACTTACATATCAGTTTTGTCCTCCCTATGTCTTCCCGGTCATCAAGAATAGTTCTCTTCTCTGACATCAGTACAGGTCTGACCTACCTGAATGGTTGATAATGTATTGTTGCAGCATATACCTCCATAGTCAACAGGACTGGATTGTAGTCATATGGGATCATATGCATAATAATGAACTAGGTCACCACCAGCCATATCAATATTCCATTACTTGGCTGACCCCATTTACCATAAAACACACTTCAAACCTGTCTTTACTTTTGCAGTTGTTACAGAGATTTCAATTTTATTTAAAATGTTTATTTCAAAATTTACAGCAAAAACGTGATAGATTTTCTGAACAAAACAAAACACTCTCAGTTTGAAAACAGACAGTATGGGAAGCATTCAAATTCTCTTCCTTCAAAACTCACATTTAATTAAAATGCATCTGACAACACATTAAACTGCAAGAGACATGCTGAGATTCATAACCAAATAACTGACAGTAAAATACTATTGACTATGCGAAGGTTTCAACAATTCAAAAGACAAATATCTAACACAATTTCTGACAGCCTTGGGGAGCCCACTGGACTTGATTGTGAGATTGTCAGAGTCACACAGTAGACAAATGAAGGCTGTAGGAATCAAACCCTGCACTATAACAGACAGTTTATTAACAGCTCACAGACTTACTCATTTGGACAAAATACCAAACAAACTGGCATACCCTAACAAAGTGTACTTCAGAATCTGTGCCTGAAAAAATTTAGCTTAATTAAAAATGTATTCATAGACTTCATGCTGTCCAGTTTATTCACAGCCAAATAATAAACACACTGCCAGCAGTCAACAAAGCAAGGAATCCAAAGATCATACCCAAAGGTCAAGACTCAGATGACAGTGCTCCTGTTTATTATATTCATCTCCTTCCTTTACACCTTAAATACTTTGGGATACAGGAGCCAAGTATTTATACACACACACATGCATGTGTGAGCACATTTGCACACACACACACGTACATGTTTACACACATAGATGTTATCATCAATAAAAACCCCAATGTATGACTTAGTATACCTCAGCTATTTGCTTGCCTCAAATGAGTGAACATATAAGTAAATAATGAGTTGCAAGTGTCTTTCAGCTTACTGTTGAGAACCATACAGTGCAACCAATTGCACCTCAGTGCCCTCACAACCTCTTAGCCCAAGAATCTAAGACAGATTCCCAGAATCACATTTTAAATATTTATATGACTGGAAAATCACTAGTACAACAGTTTTGCATTAGCAAGTATTTTCTTAAGGGTATTAAGTATGAAACTCATGTTTGTCATTATTAAGTTACTACAGAGCACAAATCTTTATGAGAAAGCCAAAAAAATTACAAGGGACAGATCACATATGTGAAGAAAAAGATCAGGGATAGTTGAGAACTATCACACTCCACACACACACACACACACACACGCACACACACACACACACACACACACACACACACACACACACACACACACACACACACACACACACACACAACATGACCATCAGTTATAGCCTAGAAGTGTAACTCAGTTCTCAATGGTCAGAACTAAGCAGTGCAACTCATTGCAATGCCTCTCCAGCCTCTCAGTTTAGCAAAAGGGTCAGAGACAAAGATCCAAAATCAGGAACACATTTTAAATATTCCTCTTATATACTTAGTGATTTGTTAAAATAGCAAAGTATGCATTAGCAAGCAATTTTGAAGAATACAAAGTCTGAAGTACACCAAAAAATCACATATTTTTACAAAGAAAAGACCAAATTCCTCTCAACATCTTTAGTCAATAATTCTGCACAATGCCAATGTAATGGGATGACGAATGCCCAGAGAGGGACAGATTTTAATTTTTTTTTTAACTTTTCTATTTGTTAACCAGGTAAACTACTGGGTAAAGTGCTTCTTGTTAGGGGTAACACGAGAAGACTGTCTGGTTAAATGGTCTGTTTCATATCATCCAACTCACTTAGTGAATATTGAAGTATTGTAAGTATTAATCCATTTTTTCAGTCTTACATTTAAATCAGTAATACCCTGGACTAGGGAACCAGCCATTACAGAGCTAATAAACAACTTCTCGAGAATCAGCTTGGGAATCATGTTACTGCTTTGCTCTTGGTGAGAGAAGGAACAGTGTGACATTATTTCCTAGCCTTGCTAGACATTGCCAATCACTGTAAAGCCTGAAAATTGCTTTTAAGGAGCCAGCATGGGATTACTGCTACTCTTTCTTTCAATTGAAAAAAGGAGCAGAGGGGCATTGGATCCTGCTGGTATCCCAACAATGTATATGGGACTTTGCTCTGTAGTCTGGTTGCAGCTTTGGTGAGAACCACTTCAGGTGCTTTGTGCAACTTGACTGTCTGTTGCACCCAGCTGCTGTAGGTTCTATTCAGGGTATCTACCAACCGAAGACTATAGAAAGTGTAGCAGGATTTGGGTTCGCACTGCTTCACAAGAGGTAAATGGGATTAATACTATTCTTCTGCTTCTGTTGGGAGAAGGTAAGGCTCACTGATTCCTAGCTGCATGCATGCTGTGTTGACAGAAGCATGATCTCCAGTACCAAACAGCACCTCCAGTAATTAACTGCAAACTTTAGAAATGCAACTTCCCATTCAGCCCACAATAGTAAGTACCTGGAACCATGGCTTTGTACTTTCTTACTGTCTCTGTAGACCACTTAGTTGAAATTGGCATCATGATCCAATGTAGCAATTGACTCATATTTACTGACAACCATCTACAACTTAACAAACTGACACAGAGTGCCAGGTGTGCAGTTATTTAATGCAATTGGAGACATTGTTCTCACATAAAGACACATAAAATAATTATCAGGTTGCCAGTACCACACAGCACCAAGCTAATTCTATACAACACAGATGAAACCAAACAGGTATATCTACATATTTTGAGGCTGTTAAAAGTAACGAACATAAACCATAAAGGCCTCCAAAATGTAGCCTAAGAATCAAGCACTATCAGCAACCTCAGAAACATACAACATAAGCAGCACGTACTTTGAAACATACATCAAAGAGTCACAGCATCTCATTTCACAAGCCCATAAGGCAAACATTCCACAATCCAACACCTTAGTCATAGGTGACTTTGTTGTGAGGCACACTGATGCACCACAGATTGTGGAAGGAGCGGAGTTAGTTGCCTATCAGATTAAAGGATTTGACAAATCCTTGCACCCCAACTACACATATAAACATGGGTACTTCTCTGTACAATATGAAGAGAGGCATTGTGGAAATCTCTGAATATTTGTCCATATTACGTATGAACCCTGCCTTGAGCAACATTTTACCTTCATCAACAATGATGTCAACATATGAATAAAAGCTTATTGAATTCAACAACTGACTTATCTTCTGGTATAATTCAAAGAGGATTCAAAATATATATATATATATATATATATATATATATATATATATATATATATATATATATATATATATATATATATATATATATATATATATATGTATGTATATATATATCAGTCTGGGAAGAGGTGGTAGACAGCCATAAATGCTTTACCAAGAATGGTCTGCACCTATCCTCCCCAAGGCTTTTTTTATATTGGCTAAAGCTTTGTCCACCTCATAGTGCCTTTTTTAGGCAATGTGAGTCCTCAAAAGCTTCCAATATAATGGAACAGAATCCAGGTAATGTAAAGATATTGCTCTTCAATGGTAGGAACCTCAGAAAAAATGAAACCTCCACTCCTTACAGAGACTCCTACCCTTTGAAAATGCTGATATGTGTATGGTTACAGAGACCTAGTTTAAAACTATTGACAGCACCCAATCAATGCAGGGTTTCAACATGTACCACACATTCAGGCCTACTGCACTAGGCAGTGATATCTTCATATTTGTTTAAAAAAATGCATTTCACCACTAGACTATTTGTTAGTCAAGATCTGGAACTACTGCATGTCCACCTTACCATTACCAAGACTCCTTATCGCAATATGGTAAGTATTAGATTCCATCTATGTTCCACTTTGCAAATAAATCCTACCTAAATAGTATGAAGTCCCCATGCCTTTATCCAAACACCACTATCATAGTGGACTTCAACTATCCATTAACTGGGAGACATAAACATCTTCTCACACATATGCCCAGAGATTTCAGGACTTTATCAATATAAATCCACTGAACAAGTGTATTCACATCCCAACCAGAGCAGATAAAATCCTGGATCTAGTCCTCACCAGTATGGTTCAGCTCCACTCCCTACCATTTGAAATTCCTCCCTTCTCAAACCAGAGCACAAAGCAGTCAAATTTTCCTTCAGATGAATATTTGCCTCATATCTGACTTTGATTGATTTGATCAGTGGCTGGAGTTCCTTGTTAAGTTTAGCAAGAGCTTTTTTGTTTCATAATAATTCAGAGATTATGTCAAGGCTAATTTACTCAAACTGAATGATGATCTGACTAAATTCACCATTGCCTTCCAAGCTGATGTCCCCAAAACGTAATGCCAAATTATATATACATGTAACAACTGCATAGATATATCTGTCCTCTCTGAAGCAAATACAATGCCAAATTCAAAAATAAACCTCTGTGGTGGTACCCAAATATAAACAGTCTCTATAATACTTGAAAAAAATCATTACACAAAGAAATAAATGAACTATTAAGATATGAAAAAGATCTTGCTAAACTTAAAAAAAATTAATTTCCTGAAAACATCACCTGTCTGCAAGCAAGTGCATGTGTTGTTTAAAGCACTGAATAAAAATCCTTAAAGAAAAATAAGGACTTTAAAGAAAACAATAGTTTCAGCTTAGTATCTACCCAGCCATTGACCCCCTAGAGACAAGGTCCTTGGGCAGCTGCCAAATCACCTTATTATAATACGCCACTGAGTGTGCTTGTGGTAGTGGGTGATAAACAGGGTATTTCTAATTGTATAAAAGAGTTTTTTTTAAGATTCCACTACTCAATTCTGTAAACTAAGTTGGACATAAGCAGAGAATGAGTTAGATGTTCTGGCCTCGTTTAGGTTTGTGGATTCGGTACTATAACTTTTGCAGTTTGGACTAGCCCATGCAACTTTATAAATAGGCTAGTCGATACAAATTGTGATGATAGGAGGTACTGCCAGCCATGCCAGGGAGAAGTAGGGCAGTGGATGTATGACTTGTGCCAGCACAGCTATTTGGAATTTTGTAAATAATTATATGTCATTTGTATATCAAGCTGATTTGTACAGATGCTTGTGCTGAAACTGTATTTGTGAACTCTGGTTGTATTAATTGTGTTAAAATGTATCAACAGTGCACCCTGCTGAAATGAAGAGAAATGTGCATGTAATATGGTAATTGACTTAAACGTATATGTTTTAAAAGATGACACTGGCACAGAAAAGATTAAACACCAAGCATCTCCGGTCCTACTCTTCACTCAGGGGGTGCCCTGCAATGATTTAACAGCTCATTTAAATTTTCCTTATTTTTCTTAAAATCATTGCAAGGCATCCCAGAGTGATGAGTAGGACTGGAGATGCTAGGTCTGGGAGTATCCATTATCTGTTAGCTTTTGTAAAGAAGGAGGGAAGTGTTATAAATGTCTCTGGCTACTAGGCATTTCCACAAAAGTTCAAAATGTGTATTGTAGAAGTCTGCTAAAGTCCTGTCTTAATCAACAAAAGGAGGTATTGTGAGAAGCTCAAGTCAGCTGACGAAATGAGGTCATTCTGCAAGTCATCTTGGATATTATATTTTATAGGGAGTAATCTCAGAATATACAGTATTATGTTTGGGAGCCTGACTAGAAAGACTGCTCACGTATTTCATCTGGTCTTGACCGAGTAAGTCATTATTCTCATAGATTCAGTCAGGAATATAGTGAACCTTAGTTTAGAGATTGTTTTTCTTTATTTGTATGAGTTGTCCATCATATTGTTTTCAATGATTTCTGTGATTTGAATTTGGTGGTTTACTGTGTGTGTGTATATATATATATATATATATATATATATATATATATATATATATATATATATATAGTATTTGTTGTTCTTTTGTTATGTATTATTAAATATATTTAAACTTTTCATTGTGGCTGCTCCTTTTTAGAAAGTATTAACCTTTAAGAGTACTTATATTTATTTGGTGACACTGTGTGGGCCAGTCCAGAGGGCCTAGCCATCTCGTTGAACAACTACCGTTTGTATTAGTATTAATATTACAGATTATAATTGGATGCCCTTTGTTAAGGGCCTAAGAGTAGCTGAATGTGGAGTGTCTGGTGGCAGTGAATCTACCTTATAATCTGGGCAAAAGGAGGCATAGCTAGTGAATTTGTACCAATCTTTCTCAGCTGTGTGTGTGTGTGTGTGTGTGTGTGTGTGTGTGTGTGTGTGTGTTTAAAATCAAATCTATCAGTGAGTGAGTGTGTGTGTGTGTGTGTGTGTGTGTGTGTGTGTGTGTGTGTGTGTGTGTGTGTGTGTGTGTGTGTGTGTGTAAGCTACTTGGGATAGGGATACAAGGCACTGGATTTATAGAGAGCGTGCTGGAGGATTTGGCTTGGAAATATGGCTGAGGAATTTTTCCATTTTGGGTCATTCCTTCTTTCTATATTTGTGAGCTGAGTTCCATTTTAGGGGTTTGAAAGAATGATTACGTTACCTCTTTCCCCTCATTTTCATCAGCATGTACAAATTCTGAGTTTTTCTACGGCTTCCTAGTCCATACTTTCATCACTTGCATTGCTCATGTAATCCACATCGATAAGCAACTCAGTGTCACACTGTCTATCAGTTATCACTAAATTCATAAATCTGCATGTGGTTTCATCAGTGTTTCTACAAGAACATTAGGATTCATTCTCCTGAGAAACAATGGCCCTAAAATTGCAGTAGAATTTCCTGGGCTGATGGGGTTAACTATAAACTTCTGAAAGTAAATCCTGGACACCTTACTTTCGAACATTTGATTTATGTCTGTGTTACCATGTTATAATATATGGAAGACTTTTTTTGCCCATCAAGAGTGAGGCATATAAATATGGTGTTATATGGATCTGCAAATAAGGCATATTGTAATACAGAACTACGTACAAAGTTACTGATGTTTAAAAATGAAGCAGTGAATAAACACAGACACTTTGTATTCCAAACTAGAAAGCATTGCTCTCTGCTTCACATTGTTCTTTCTCGATTAACTCCTCTCTGACCCTTTTTCTCCCTAGCTCTCACCAGTCATATTGATGTACTAGTCACACAATTTACGTTATGTTTTTTGTATATATGTATATATTTTTGTATGTGTATATACATATCTGTGTGTGTGTATATATATATATATATATATATATATATATATATATATATATATATATATATGTATATACATATATACATATATATGGGTCTACTTCATAACATTGAAATTTTCATAACGTTGAAGTTCATAACATTGAGACCATAACATCAAAAATTCAAAACATTGGAAACTCAGAACATTGAAAGTGTGCTTCATAACATTGAAAACAATATTGCACAAGTAAATAAGATCCCCTCCACCTACAACAACACCTAACTAACAAACACACTTTCTTATACATTTCTGCAGGGGGCAAGTCCCCTCTGCACCCCCTACACCCCACATAAAGTAAATATACCAACTCCAAGATCGCACTAGAGTCGAAAAAAGTTAATGTCCTTGCCCCTCTGCAGAAACATAGTACAAAGTGTGTTTGTTAGTTAGGTGTTATTGTAGGTGGAGAGGATCTTATGTACATATGCACTGTAGTTTTCAATGTTATGAAGCACGTTTTCAATGTTCTGAGTTTTCAATGTTTTGGTCTAAATGTTATGAAATTCAGAGTTATGAAAGTAGACCATATATATATATATATATATATGATGCAGTGGTGCAGCGGTAGCTTTCCGGTTCGATTCTTGGCTGTGGTGCCTTCTGTGTGGAGTCTGCATGTCCTCCTTGCAATCATGTGGGTTTTCTCCGGGTTCTCTATGTGTGTGTGTATTTGTGTGTGTGGATATGTGTTTGTTCGTATATGAGTTTGTAGACGTGTGTGTGTATGTTTGTGTGTGTGTGTGTGTGTGTGTGTGTGTGTGTGTGTGTGTGTGTGTGTGTGTGTGTGTGCGCGCACGTGTATATGTATGTGTGTGTGAACGTGCACATCTGCTTGTGTGTAGGTGGGCGTGTGCATTTGTGTCTATATGATAGAAAGTTTCTTGTAAACAGAAATACTTTTTCCTTCTTTCCCAAATGAGTGGTATAGATTCCAGCATCCATGTGAGTCTGAAATGGAATACATAGGTAATTGGTTAAAAAATGGATGAATAAAGGAAGACAATTAACAATGACCTTACAAGCGTAGTGCACAACTGAAAGGCACAAAATGTGATCCGGTCATTCTACCTTTTTAGAGATCCTAAAAAATGAAAAAAATAAAGTTATTTGGATACCCCACTGGTATTATATTGCTGTTCTGATCCTCTAGACCTTCTACACGCACCTTAGGTTTTCCAGCAGTTACAAAGAAATGCTTGTACTGCCATGATATATCTGCCTGATTAACCGCTCATTGGGGTGTACTGCCTTGCTGTATTCTCAAAGAAATGCTTGCATTGCATTGATGTATCTATTTGATTAACTGCTCATTGGGGTGTACTGCCTTGTTGTATCTGCTTGCCTTTCCATCCAAGGCAAATTGACTTGTGCTGCTAGTTTTGTTTTTCTTTGTCTGAGACAAGTCAATGCAACTTTAAATATCCTTTCAATGCCTAAGACCAGTATTGACAGAACTCACTTATGTGTATAATTGTTCTGAAGCAATAAAATTCAGACAACCCTTCTTCCTACACTCATTTCCATTCTATCATTATGTATCTTCAATTTTATTTTCTTAGCAGTGCTACTAGAGCATGTTTAATCATTTTATCATTCCTTTTGCTGCTCAGACAACATATAATTACACTATACTAATGGAGACAAGTTTGTCTCTTAATTTTAGAAACTGTTGTTTTGCTGTCAAGTGAGGAAATAAAGTTCAGCACTTAGTATTGAATTCACTCCACATCAAATATGCACTAATTTGGATTTGTCCACTTGGACTTTCATTCAACAAAGGCAAATGAATAGTCATGCACTGAAAGGCTGGAAGACTATTACCTCACTAAATTTAAAGAGTGAGGTTTTCATAGATATTGTCAGTGACTGCTTCCCACAGCTTTTACAGCAGAAGAAATGGTTCGTAGTTAACACACAGTTTTTTTATGTCTCCAGGTTTCTTTTTCCTTCTTTCTCTCTCTATCTTCCTCTTCCTCATACACACTGCCTCTCGTGTGTGTGTGTGTGTGTGTGTGTGTGTGTGCGTGTTTGTGTGTGTGTGTGTGTGTGTGTGTGTGTGTATGTGCGCGCGCGCGTGCACACACACACACACACACAAACACACACACAGATATTAAGAAATCACATGGCAGCAAATGAGAAAATATGATAAACCTAACAACCAGTAAATCATCACCTGTGATATTGCTCTCTAATATACTCAAACATTTTTTAAACACCGCATTATATATCCTTAACTCAAAGTGAAGGGGAGAGCAGAATTTTAAAATGCCAGATGAGAAAGTATACATTAAAACAATGCAGCATAACATTTGGTTAGTAAAATCTATTTTATGTAGGAGGTGGCTAGCAGGCTTTCAGAAAAGGGTAAACATGTCTATATATAAAATGTGGTATAAGTATGTAATATTACTAAATTAAAGTCTCTGCCTCCAAAACACTTGCATTTATGATTAATACTATTGCATTAATTAATACTATTGCATTAAGTACTTTCATACATCATTTTCCTACAAATGAGATTCACTTCTGGGCAGTTAAGATGAAAAGGTTTGCTGCCACTGTACCATTGCTTTTAACTTTGGATATCAGATTACAAGCCCTCCCCCCCAACACACACACACAAACAGAGACTTATCATAATACTTGCAGAATGAGCATTTATGCAAACACACTGGATTGTGAAATGTAGTTTAAAGTAATGTCTAAATGCAAGGAAAACAAGCAATCAAAGAAGGCATAGTTTAAATGTAAAATTTTGAGTTTTAGAAGTTGTAGAGACTGTTTCTGCTATGTGTAAACATTTTCACTGACACACAATTATTGATAACAAATATCTGCTCTTGAATGAATTTAGGTTTAATGAAACATACTGAAATCACTCAGTTGATTAGACTGATTGTTTTATGTATCTAATAAGTTGGATTTTGAAATACTTTACAGGAGTAGCTGGATTCCAAAAGGATCAAGGTACCATACCAAACAGACTCCACCAGCCTGCAGTGCTACTCTAAATATACATTTCAGCTTTGCCCTCAGTCTGATTTCATATCAGGAGCATATTCTCTACATAGTACTTCACAAAACTGAGGTATAAATATATTGGAGTCACACTATACTAGGAACAGGTAATGAAATTCTGAAGTGTTCTAGGGTAGCAAACCTTATTACCTACTTTTGTAAAAGACTGATCTCTGCCAAGGCTTTGGCAGGATCATGTGAAGCCGTTTGGCAGCAAAGCTTCACCAGTATGATGGCACTCATACTACTGGTATTGAGCCTGCCTGCTGTACTAGTGCAGACATAACTGTAGGACTAAGCTAACTCATGTCTGAATGGAGAACTGGAATCAACAAGTAAACGGAAATAGCATTGCTAGGACTGAATTCATCCACAAGTCTTGGTGAGATATTTCAAGTGTTACACCCTGTTTTTACAAAAGGGCACTGATATGTAAACTGTATCAAGGAGAAAGGTAGGTCAATAATAAAAATGAAGACTGAGTGTACAGGTTCCAGGATAAATATGTTCCACTCCTGTTCTACACACATGTGCCAAGACTAGAAAAAGGACAGAGCAGAATCCTCAGAACATGGAGACTTTCCTACCACAGGGATAGGCAAAGATAAGGGGTGGGTAGCTCTTAGCAGTAAAAGGAAGAAATAATTCACAAAAATAATAATAGGCCGGTCAAGAGGCATGCACACAATAAAGTGGACTGTTGAGGATAAGGAAGAAACTATGCATTCTTATTATTACAGAAAAACTCCAACTTTCCAGACAGATGATATATGAGTAAGTGAGAAATTAGAGGAAAGAAAATACTTATAGAAAAAATGTCAAAAGCTTCATGTAATAATTTAAGATCCTAAATGAAATAGATCAGGAAAAAAATATCTAGATCAAAAAACCTTGCGCCTCCTGAAAAAGAAAGCAACAGAGTAAGATAGAAAAAAATAAAGAACCAAGAATCATAGGTCTCTGGAAAGTGTGAAAACATGGACATGAGAAAGAAAAAGAGATCAGATATGTTATGAAATCTATTCAGTGAAGAAAGAAAAACTAATCAATACACCGATATATGAAGATAAATAGAAGCAAAGACACACAATTATGGTAATGTTCACAATGCAGAAAAATAATATCATAACTGTAGAATGCAAGAAATGAAGAACAACGAGGCAAAAATTAAACAAATAGAAAGTGAAGTGACAGGCAGTCTGTGAAGTAAAGGATTCATTGTGGAAAGGCTGACTCAAGTAATATTTCAACACAATGGGCCAATGAGATACCAGATGGAGGAATATCAGATGGAGCAAGATATATCTGAAGAAGGAAAGCCACAGAGAAAAGTTCTGGGGCTTTCTGCAGAAGACTCATATGAAACTCCAATTTTAATTCCACAGTACGGGACAGAGCAAGAAATAGTGGAACTGTGACTCAGGTAATATTGCAACATTATGTGTTAATGAGTCATCAGAAGGAGGAACAGCAGCTTCCATAGCCTTCTATGTAAAACTCAGATGAAAATCTAGATAGAATTACACAGCAAGGTAAAGATCAGGAAGGAGAGAGCAAAGAATATGTTTTCAGATCAGAAGAAAATGACCTAAGTTATGTCAAGAATCTAAGTGGCAACTCACAGATATGCTCTGAGCTAGTGCAAAGTAGCACAAAATATACTGAACCCACTGATATTGCCAGCATCCTGGCAGATAGATTCAGTGCAAACTTCACCCCCCTCCTCACCTCCAAAAGGGCCCACAACAATACCGGAAAAGTGTAGTGTCCCAGAAATCACAGACGCACAGGTGAAAACAGCCCTTTCAAAAGCCAAAAACACATCGTCATTAGGGCAACATGATGTCCCAGGATGTGTCTTGCATGAACTACAGAAAGAACTAACCCCCCACCTAAACACACTGTTCAACCTCAGCCTCTCCACAGGCTACGTGCCCATAGAATGGCGGACAGCAACGGTTATTCCGCTCCACAAAGGAGGGGCAACAACTGACCCTGGTAACTATCGCCCCATAAGCCTGACTAGCCTGGTCTGCAAGGCTATGGAGTGCATCATCATGGAACTCATTAACAAAGACATTGGGAATGTCCAAACACTTGACCCGACCCATTTCGGATTTGTTAAGGGCAGATCATGCCTACTACACCTGGTTGACTTCTTTAAGACAATCACCAAGGCCATAGACAAGTGAAAGGTGGTTCACACAGCCTACCTTGACCTCGCCAAGGGGTTTGACACCATTCCTCACTCAGGTATTATAGAAAAACTCACCAGCCTGAACATAAACCCCTACATCACAAGATGAGTTGCCAACTGGCTGTACTCAGTGGCATATCGCTTACTCAGACATGATCTCTGCCTGAGTTACAAAGCCATGTCCAACTCAGAATTGATGGACATGCTCCACCTAAAGAAATCCAAGTCACTGCGAGCCACATGCTCTAGTGAGCTAAACCTTGCCGCAACAATAAAGAGAACATGCTGGAGAAATAGATTCCTGTCACAGAGACTCCCCATTCTTTGGAACAAATTTCCTATCTACATGAGGCAAAGCCCCTCACTAACATTCTTCAAGAGAAACCTTGACGAGTGGATGGGTAACAGAAAATACACCCCTGGGATCACTTCATTGGCTCTGCTTGACCATGGTTCAGTTAATTAATCAATGGGGCAGCGAAAGCCGACACACTCTGGCTAGGCTTATAAATGCCCTCGGGTAGATAGCCTAGTACCTACCTATGAACCTATGAAACTAAGGGAAGACATGTTTTGTTTAATAAAGATGGATAAACATAATAATATAGCTGAAAGAACGAGAAAGAGATAGAGATTTGGGGAAGTAACTAAGTACCACAGATTTAGAAGACTGGTTAAAAAAGAGATGAACATTGTAATCAGAATTATTAAGAGAAATTAATTTAATATAGCAAAAATACAGATGATATATTACTGTGCAGCTAAGCTAATAACACATGAAGTGCTACCAGAAAAATGTAGAGTAAACAAAGGAGAAGAACGGAGCAAGCAGAATGACAACATGAAGATGTCAGCTACTAAAAACTATAAACTAAGACAAGAATTCCAACTGCTAGAAGAATGCAGAGAAGGAAGCAGATCATCATAAATCATTAGAAAGATAGACATGATAAACACTGCATACAGTATCAAAAATAGATATAAATTTATTGTACACTTTGTGCAATAAACTACAAATATTAGTACAAGGAGAAAAACATAGAAGCTATGCAGTTAAAACAAGGAAAGGTGCAAAATAAGCAATTCATTGATGACTAAAAAAGGTTGTATATTGGATTGAGTAACAAAGTAAAAGCAATAGCAACACTAAAAATAATAATAATCATAAAGATAAAGGTACATTTTGGAGAAGCATGATAGACACTGAATTGATAGAAGAGTTTAAGGAAAAAAGTAAGAAGCTCTAACACAGAGAATTGTGACGATGTGATGTATTGCCAGCTATGCCTGGAGAAGTAAGGCACTGGACATGTAATATATGCCAGCATAGTTAGCAGGAGATTTGTAAAGAGTTACATGTCATTTGTATATCAAACTGATTTATACAGGTGCTTATGTTGAAATGTATTTGTAAAGCTGTTTGTGTTAAAAATGTACCAACAGTGGGTCCTGCTGAGCCCCGGGGATCACTTCTGTGTCTCTGCTTGACAGCGGCAATGGAAAATAACTTTCTTGGGTGATGTAAGCCAGGGAACCTTGTTGGCTAAGCTTACATAGGCCCTCGGGCCGATAGCCTAGTACCTACCTATGAACCTACGAACCTATAAGAAATACACCTGTATGTCAGACTGCATTGTAACTGTTGAAATTAATATATGCTAACATAGGTTGCTGGAACAGTAGATGTTAATCTCAGTCCAGCTAACTTTGAGAAATAGTCTGCAATTAAATTACCTGGCTTTGGCCATAAAGATTGTATCTTACAGTTCTGATTGCAGCCAGAGACAAAATGTCAGTGAAAACCAGGACTAGGAATCCTACTGTATTGTCCTTAGGGATGAACTAATTGCTACCCTGGAAAGGTGGACATTTTTGAAATGGTTTTATAGCTTCCAGATGCTATAAGACATCTTATCAAAGTTCTATGTGTTTGTGTGTGTGTATAATGACACATGTGAGCTAGGTTCTGGTTCAGTATCTAGTAAAGGGGGTAGTGTGGGAACTAGAAGTCAGGAGACCAGATGTATGTGATGTAATTCTGTAATCCAGCACTGAAATTATGTTTTAATACTAGATGGGACAGAAGTCTCATGGCAGTCTGTTTTTGAACCAGACAAAGAAGGATCACTCACCCAAATCCTCTTGCCTTGCTTTAAAAAGTAACCTGGAAATAGTGATTCTCTAGATCAGTCAGGAAACTATAGTGAGATTAGCTAAGTACTGTTTTCTGTATCCATATGAATCTATCCATCTGTGTTATTTTTAATATTTCCTATGACTGAAACTCTACTGTTTATTGTAAATAGATATTTAGTATTTTCATATTATTTTGTCATCTATGATTAAATATACTAAAACTTTTCATTGTGGCTGTTTTTTAGGGAAAATTTTAACCTTTGAGAGTACTTATATTTATTTGTTGACATTGTGGCCACTCCTGAAAGCCTTGCTGTATTGGTCAAATACTTCCACTTGTATTAGTATTCATTTTACTCAGCATAATTGGATACTCTGTTAAGAGCTTCAGAGTAGCTGACTTTGGAGTGTTCTGGTGGCAGTATCTACCTTATAGTCTGAGCAAAGAGGGCATAGCTGGTAAATCTGAGCTAACCATTTCCAGGTGTGTGTGTGTGTGTGTGTGTGTGTGTGTGTGTGTGTGTGTGTGTGTGTGTGTGTGTGTGTGTGTGTGTGTGAAAGTCAAATCTCAAAGCATGTGTGTGTCAGCTACTTGAGCAGGGACACAGAATTCTGGTTTCACAGACAGGGTGGTAGAGGACTTGGCTTGGAACACTTGGTTTTGGACTCAAGTCTACAGCTGTGGTCAGTGTGGAGTCTTATTTGGGGCCTGATGAGAAAGAGGGAAACCCAGCCCCAGGACAGGAGTATGTTCCCTGTGTGTTGTTAAGGGAAATTGTGCTCGGTGCAGAGAGCTGCATCTGGAAATACTGTGTGTATCCATTTTAGATCCATGTGAAAGTCCCTCACCAGTGTGGACTGAGTCTCCTTGATTTCTCTCTTAGAGCAGGGATGTCATATATTGATGGCAGTGGTGGGAAATTAATTTCACTTCTGTAGCCTGTAGGCAGTTGTCACTGAAGGTGTGTGTACTCTCAGCAGCCACAAGGTTAACATGCAGAGTTCCATTTGCACAGCAGTTTTATTTATGTTTGTTAGTTTACTTTATTCAGGGAAATCAGGCAAAGATGTCAGCAGAGGATTATGGCAAGCTGACAAAAAAAAAACAGCTGTCCAAGGTGTGCGAAGCCAAAGGGCTGGTGCATCCAACCTGACTAAAGAGGAAATTATTTCAGCCTTAGCCACAGCTGTAGGCCAGACCAGCAACTAGGAAGATAACCATTCTTGCTATGGGGATTTGCGGCTCTCAGAAACAGGACAGTTCACCTTTTCCTCAGATGACTTAAAAACCCATCTGAAGTTAAAGAGACTTGAACTGTAGACCAAGCGTGGAATTAGAATCAGCAGAGAGACTGCAACATTTTGAAGTCAAAGAAAATGGGAGACAGTGGTGTTTGAGGCTGAAGAAAATGAGAAGCAGCATCAAAATGAGAGGAAGATGCTGATTCTTCATCAGGATCATGGAGGTAATGGGGAAGGGAATAACTGAACCCTGGAAGCAATAAATGTCAGTAAATTTCTTTCACAGTTTGCAGAGGGTGATCATTTTTATATTTGTATTCATATATTTCAAAGAGTATGTAAACAGTATAATGCTGACCAAGGGCTCTGGGTACAGTTCCTGACCCCCTCACTCCATTCTTAAGCTATAACTACTGTTTCTAAATTGTCTAATACTGATTGCTTAAACTATGACAAATTTAAAAAATGTTTATTGAAAAGTTTTAAGTTAACACCTGAAGTTACAGAAAAAACTTTCATGAGCATAGACATAAGGCCGATGAAAGTGTATGTCATTATATTGCTGACTTAAGCACTTATTTTCATACGTGGGTGAATGGGTGTCAGGTCACCACTTTTGAAAGTCTGGCAGACCTTTTGGTGATGGAATAAGCCCTTATCACTTTGCCTGAAGACATGAGAATCTGGTTGGAAGACCAGGAGGTCACTCTGCAGATGATCTGGGAAGAAAAGAGGATTTCTACTTAGCAAGCAGGGCACAGGTGCATGGCCAGAATTAAGGGTTAGACATTTTAAATGTAACCAGTGGGGCCATGTAGCATACATATGTCCATGGAAGTAATGTGGGGAACAAACGATGGGGGAATCCAGCAAGTGGAATAATAGTATGCCAGTAGTAAGCTGTCTGGAGACAACAGGGGTACCAGACTATCACTGGAGTTTATATCTTATTTTAGTGGATGGAAAACAGGCCACTGCTAAGAAAGACACAGCCTCTGACATAACAGTTGTGAACTCTACAGTGGTTAAAGAGGAGCAGTACTTCCTTGGGCAGTCTACTCCAGTCAGAGCTTTAAGAGGAACCCATTCCAAATGCCTTTGATCAGGGTTCACCTTGACTCAGAGGGCAGAAAAGGAAACAAGCAAGTAGGAGTGTTTCTGGATATCCCTGTAGATGTCCTGATAGGGGATGATTTAGATAATGGTGTAGCTTGTGTGCATGCAGTTACATGCAGTCAGGCTTGGAGACAGGCATGTGTATCTGGTAGTCTGGGGATACCCAGGCAGACCCCACACCTAAAGCCAGGGCTGGTGAGGTGGCTATTTTAGGGAGGGAGCTACCCTGTAGCAGTGAGCCTTAAGGTGAGCCGCAACTGCCAGTAGGTACTGATGTTCCCGTGGCTAGAATGACTGCAAGGGCAGAGGTGAGTGGTAATACCCAGGCTGACAGTAAGGCACTGAAGTCAGAGGATACTAGACTTCCTGTGGAAGGGCAGCTGGGAAGGGTCACAAAGGTAGAGTTGAGAGAGGTACTGCTCTCAGACCCTATACTAAGAGGCTTGAAGGAGGTAGCTAAGGAGGCACCTGATTCTCTAGGAAAGGGAGATTCTGTATACTGGAACAAAGGGCTACTGTATACAGAATGGATCCTTAAGGGAGGGCTAGAGGGTGAGGTAATACAGCAGTTGGTAGTGCCTAGTACATAGTATTTGACACTTTTAGCCATAGCCCATGACATTCCTTTTGCAGGTCATATAGGCATAAAGCATACCAAGAGACATATTCTGCATAATTTTTATTGGCTTGGGATTGTAAGGGATGTAGCAGGGTACTCCAGGAGCTTTGAGCAATGTCAAAATGTAGGGAAGGCAAGAGACAAGATCAAAGCTCCTTTGTTGCATTTTCCTGTGATTGAGGAGCAATTTTGGATGTAGCTATGAGTATTGTGGGGCCTCTGAGTACCCCATGTTCACAGGGAAGGAGTATATCCTGGTGGTGGTAGATTATGCTACTAGATACCTTGAGGTGGTGGCTCTGTCCTCCATTGAGGCAGAGAAGGTGACAAATGCTTTCTTAGAGATTTTCAGTAGGGTAGGATTCCAGAGGGAAATATTGACAGAGGTGCCAGTTTCATGTCAGACCTGCTGGCTTATCTGTGGGAGCACTGTGAGGTGAGGTACCTAAAGACCACCCCCTGACACCCCCAGACTAATGGACTTGTGGAGAGGTTAAACTTTACACTAAAGAACTTGCTACAGGCATTTGCAGATCATTTTAAGAGGGAGTGGGGCAAATATTTACCCACTCTACTGTTTGCATACAGGGACGATCCTCAGGAATCCACAGGTTTTTCACCCTTTGAGTTGCTTATAGGCACAGGGTGAGGTGGCCCTTGGATTTGATTTCTGATGAATGGGAGGGTTAGTGTGAATCCCTTAGGAAAAGGCTTATGTAGCTCATGGACTTGGCCCAGGAGAACCTTGCAGGAGCCCAGCAGCAGAAAAAGGACAGGTATGACAGGAATGCTCACACCTGAGAGTAAGCTGTGGGACAGCAGGTTATGGTGCTCATTCCTGTCAGACACAATAAGCTGCAGACAGCATGAGAGGGACCCGTCAAAGTGGTAAGGAAGGTCAGTGATTTTAACTACATGGTAGAACAGCTAGGTAAGTGTCAGGGGCACAAACTGTAGCATGTTAACAGGATGAGGCCTTAACATGATAAGGAGGTCCTTGTTTTGAGTATTTGCAGTTGATGGCAGGACAATTCTGAGGGGGATCTATGGCTAATTTGAACCAACCACCAAAATGCCAAGTTACTAAGGTGGAGGCTAGGGTTGCAGGCATATGACATGACAGTGCAACACAGTAGTGGGGTCAGTAATGCCAATGCAGATGGATTCTCAAGATGAGGCATGGGTTAATGTACTTTGAGACAGGCTCATTCCCCTCAAACAACGCTTCTTCAGGGTCACTGGAAAAACTAGCTTGAGTCTTCAAAGTGGGAGAGATAAGATGATGTGATGATGTGAGGCATTGTCAGCTCTGCCAGGTGAAGTAAGGCGTCAGTGGATATGTAACATATGCCAACATAGTTAGCTAGAGTTTTGTAAAGAATTGCAAGTCATTTGTATATCAAACTGATTTTTACAGGTGCTTGTACTGAAAATGTATTTGTAAAGCTGTTTGTATTAAAAATGTACCAAAATGGCAGTCTGTTTTTGAAACGTGACCAAGAAGGATCAGTTACTCACTTCATCTTGCCTTACTTTAGTAAGTAACCAGGGAATAGTAATTCTTTAGATCAGTCAGGAAAATATAATGAGATTACTTAAGTATTGTTTTTCTGTATCTATTTGAATCTAGCCATCTGTGTTATTTTTAATATTTCCTCTGATTGAAACTCTGGTGTTTGTTGTAAACAGATATTTAGTATGTTCATGCTCTTTTATTATTTATTATTAAATATATTTAAACGTTTCATTGTGGCTGGCCTTTTAGGGAATAGTTTAACCTTTGAGAGTACTTATACTTATTTGGTGACACTTTGGCTGCTCCTGTAAGCCTTGCTGCATTAGTTAAACACTACCATATGTATTAGTATACGTTTTACTCAGTACAATTGGTTACATTTGTAAGCCTAGTGGGCTGTCAGATGAGCAGATGAGAGTTGATTCATCTGTGTAATGAATAAGGCAATCTTTCTGATAGGAGGTATATAGGGTATTAATAAAAATGTTAAAGAGCAATGGACTGAAAACAGCACCTCAAGAAACATCTGTTTAAACTAGAAGAAAATGAGAGAAGGAAGAGTGCCATTTGACAGATTGATATCTTTCAGATAAGTAGTTATAGAACCATAGAAGAGTTGGTTTGGAAAGGCTTGAAGAGGACACTTGAGTCAGAAGTTTCTCATGTGATACTGCATCAAATACTTTTGAGAAATCTAGAAAAACAGAAAAGTCAAACTTCCCTTTAGTCTCCAGGGTTACTAATGATGTCAAAAAAGTGGAGGAAAGTGGAGCAGTGCTAAAGTGTGGTCAGAAACCAGGTTGTGTTGGGATTAGGAGATCATTTTGCAAGAGGTACTGTAGAAGTTGTTTATGAATATATTTTTCCAGGGTCTTAGAAATGGGGAACAAGATGGCAACTGGTCTAAAGTTAGAGATTTGAAAGGAGTTAGCTTCTTTGTGGAGGGGAATAATGAGGACTGTGTTCCACAGGACAGGGACATGGGAGCCTTGAACAGCTCTGTTAAAGAGAATTAAGACTGGATATGCTATAGGGTTTGCAGAGAGCATAAGGTACGCAGCAGGGAGATTATCAGCCGAAGGAGAACAAGGTCTAAGTGTCTTTAGTAATGGTTTAACATATGATGTAGAAAAAGGTTGGAGATTGAAAAAAATGGATATCAGGAATATAAGAGTTTTGAGGCAGATTAAATGGTTGGGGAGAGCTGGAGTTAAGAGAGGCTATGATGTGTATAAAGAAAGTGTTAAATTTGGTAACTGTACCTGAGGTTGAGGATACATCTGGATAAATGTATGATGGGGAAGGAAAGCCAGGTTGATTTTTTTCTCAAATGATCTCCAGAATTTCTTTGGATTATTTTATGATTATTGTTTACATCAGAGAAATATTTTTTTTCACCTAGATGAATTTGCTTCTTGATGAGATTTTGCAATTCCTTGTATAGATGCAAGGTTTGAAGAGTTTTTATCTTTGTGCTATTGTTTCATAATTTGTAATATTTTTGCATAAAAACTTGCATGGAATGAGACAGCCAGGGGGTTGAGTATTGTTTATGCTTTCATTTCTGGGAGGTGCGAGTGTATTTAATGTATTCATGGCTGTATTAAATGTGTTAACTTTTTTAAGGGGAAGGTTTTGTGTGGAGAACAGTTGACAGAATACAGTAGATTACTGAATGCATCAGTATGAAAGTTAGAATGACTGTAAGTAGTTCTGTATTGATGTTTTTTTAGCAGGTTTGTGATTTCTCTGTTGATGAAGATAGGGTGAAGATCACTCATGCAATTAGGTAGTACCAATGTGGCAGCATATTTGCTGGGGTCAGAGACACTTATGCAGTTAAGGATAGAATTTGTATGACTTGCTTTGCTGAGTCAAGTTGTGGAAGAGATCAGCTGTTTCAACCCGTACACGCTAACACTAGCAGTTGGGGTATTAGAGGTCACAGATAACCAGTCAATGTTAACATCACCTAAGATAATGGTTTCAGTAGTAATATTTGTAGTTATCCTGAAAATAATTTCTTCAAATAAGCTAATATTATTAGCTGGTGGTACATAGACGGTGACTACACAAAGCTTCTTATTATTATTAACATTGAGAAGAGAGACAAGACACTGCATTTTGGAAGCTTGGTATGTTAGTTTGGATGGGTGAGTTTGATGAATGAGAAACATAGACAGTTATATTATACAATTACATAGCTTTATAGGGTCATAGGAGGTCACTAGGCTAGCAGTCCCAGAGCCCCTAGAAGATAAGCCATGTTAATACTGAGTTACCTTAATTGTCCTTCGTTAGATGGATGTAATTTCCAGAGTGAGTCTATGATAAACATCAACTACCTCTGTCCATGAAGGACATGGATGCCACCCCTTGGGTGAATTTGTGGTCTCCTATCCATTTGTCCAGGTTATGCTTGAAAAGGGTCAGTGGGGAACTCTGCTGCACATGAATTGGAAGTTTATTCCAGTGTAACTGCAATCTCTGTGAGATATATTTGTCTATTCAGCATGTTCTGTTAATATCACAGGCTAGGTTAAGATCCCTAGATTGAGTGACTTTTGTGCCATTTGACTTGCAGATGTGCACATATCCAATAGGATAGGGTCAGACACTGCCCTGTAGATCAAGCATACGTCACCCCTCAGCAGTCTGTATGATACAGAATGGAGTGACAGGGATTTTAGCCTATTTATGTAAGTCATGGTTTGGAGGCCCTGTGTTTTATTGGTGAGAAAACCCTGTGGTCACTCCAGCTGCTGCAAGTGTCTGGTGAGGTATATGTAGAAGGGAGCATTGTACTCAATTAATGGTCTGATGAGGGTCGAGTACAGTGGAGTTAAAACATCCTTAGACCTTGATGCGATGCCCTTACTTATGAGATGCACAACGTACAAAGCTTTTCTTACCAATGGGGAAACTTGGTAGTCGAAGTTCAGATTGCTATCTACCTGTGTTCCCAGATCTTGCACAACTCAGTCTGAACTTAGGGGGGTGCTGACAATATTGTAATTAGCAGGGAATTCTGCTTTGACAAAGTGGATAATGATGCACTTTTCTTTGCACTTTTCTATGAAGAATGAACCCTGTCTGATCATTATGTATTAGATTAGACAATATTTTCTTTATCCTATTAATATTGTCATGAAAATGTTATAATCTGTGTTTAGTAATGAAATTGGCCTATATGAATCACAAGATTTGGAGTCCTTACCTTGTTTTAATATGGGGGAGATAATTGAGTATTTCCATGATGGGGGTGTTATACATTTTTGCTTAACCATAGTAAAGGCACTCATCATTTTCTTTATTATATATTCAGGAAAAATCTTACATAGTTCAGGAATTATTCCATCCAGTCCTGGAGCTTTATTATCTTTTAAATTTGTCATTTGCTCTTTCAATTCTGTTAGTGTTATTTGTTTATTTAATATGTTATTTTGTTGCATTGACAGCTTAGTAGTTATATTTTCTTGAATAAAATTATTTATTACATTACCTGTCTCCAAAAGTGGTGTGTTATTATTTATATTTTTATAGTAGTTTTTGAACACTTCTAATATGTCCATTAAGTTAGATGTACTCTTAACTGAACCATCACTTTTATATTTCATCTCATTAATAAGATTTTGATTGTTTATTTTTTTGGGGATCTTACCATTATTTTATGTAGATATTTAGGATTTACAGCATAAGATTGTAATTTCAAATTGTCCAGGTTTATGGCTACCTTATGATTCAAAACTTCTAAGTATTTTTGATTTAACTTAATAATTTCATTATGTGCTACTTTGTTAGTTGGTTTTGCATCCATTGTAATCTTGCCTATGTTTTTTGTAAGTCTAAAAGTTCTTTGTCCCTCTCTCTCCTTTTTTTAAGGTACCAAGATTTTATTCTACCATATATATATAAACTTTAAAGGTGCCCCATAGTATAGTATCAGTCACTTCATCATTATCATTTGTTTCCATAAACATGTTTATTTCTTTCATTATCCATTCCCTAAAGTCATTTAACTTAGTTATATAAGCAGGAATTCTCTGTAGAAATCTTAAATCATCTGTATGTGTAGTTAATGTAAAGTTTATAACATTATGGCCCAAAAGTGGACAAGTCATTATATATATGTCACTTATGTTAGAGTATATATTACTTGATACAAAGACCTTATCAACATATGCTTTTTTTAATTACATTTGTATTAGTATTTTATTTGATGTTATTTAACTTGCTGGAGCTTTTCTACCTAGGTCTCTGCTGAAAAAGGATATTTATTACCCAGATGAACATTCCCATTAAACAAGTCATTAAAAAAATAATAAACTAAGAGAAGAAGTCTAAGTTGACATCTTTGATTATCTTTAGCAGAAGCATTTTGGATAGGAGTGGGAATGGAAATCATACCAGAAGTAGGAGCAAATCAGACAGCAACTGAAAGTGCAAAATAAATAAATAAATAAAAATAAAAACAATGCAAGGAAAGGTTATGAAGAAAAGGAAGGGAAAATTGTAAAGCCAACAAATACAGTGGCAAGTACAGAAAAATCTTATCACGACCTCATGCTGACCAAGATTTGATACAGGAATACTTATTGGGAGATGAAGTTAATCCAAAATAAAGCTGACCCAACACAGTGGGCTATGATCTTGACAAATGCAAGTTCAGTATAGCAGAACTAGAAACAGTTGCACCTCGTGTTGCTGGGTATAATAGACTCATGACTGAAGGTCTGTATACTGAAATGCACAGTAATGAGACAAGACTATTGCACTGAAAATTGTGCAAACACTACAATACAGAAGTAAGTGAGAAGTATTGGGAACATGATCCATAATATATTATTGACAATGATGACATATGGATCATGATACTAGCAGTTGGCAAATTAGATGAAGGAAAAACACATGTAGCAGTTCAAAAAAGATAAAAGTAGCATCATTCATTGAAATTACTACACCAAGTGAGTATATTTTCTTATGTTTATTCCAAACGCACACAGAGAAACTTGTATAACATAAACGCCTTCACCATACATCTACTTGCGTTTTCGTCATAAAAATGACTTCATCAGATGACCAGCATACCCTAAAACATTTAATTTATACCAAAGCACATCATTGTCTACCAATAAAAATTCACCATTAATTAATTAATTAATTAATTATCATATTGTGTAAATCCTTTTTAAAAAAATGTATAAACTCCATTTCTTATTAAATGTTATTAAATATGTTAAATATATTAAATGTATTAAATATAATGTTATAAATATAAATTCAATTAAAAACAACCATTGTTTAAAACATCCATTGAAATTAAAACATTTAAAACCATTGTGTTACATAAAGAGAAGTAAGTATATCTCATTCACATAAATGTAATCTAGTCTTATTGTGTATGGAACAGTGCCCTCTCCTGACCATTCATGTTTATTACATTCAAAGTTTTGCAGCTCTCATTTTTAGTAGAGGTACTATGGAAATACAATCATTCAAACCAGGTGTTTTATCAGCTTCTAAAGTGATCTGCCACCACAGTTCTCTAAATTCAATTTTTTCTTCCCATAATCCCCCTCTACTATCACTTTTATCATGGTCAGGAGAGGGCACTGTTCCATACACAATAAGACTAGATTAAATTTATGTGAATGAGATATACTTACTTCTCTTTATGTAACACAATGGTTTTAAATGTTTTAATTTCAATGGATGTTTTAAACAATGGTTGTTTTTAATTGAATTTATATTTATAACATTATATATAATACATTTAATATATTTAACATATTTAATAACATTTAATAAGAAATGGAGTTTATACAATTTTTTAAAAAGGATTTGCACAATATGATAATTAATTAATTAATGGTGAATTTTTATTGGCAGACAATGATGTGCTTTGGTATAAATTAAATGTTTTAGGGTATGCTGGTCATCTGATGAAGTCATTTTTATGACGAAAACGCAAGTAGATGTATGGTGAAGGCGTTTATGTTATACAAGTTTCTCTGTGTGCATTTGGAATAAACTTGGTTAATTTGTTCAAACTTTGCTGGTTGGAGCCGTCCATCATGAATACTGCTTTTTGTTTTTGGTTTTAGTGACTATTGGCAGTATTATCCATTTTTTCACATTTTCTTGGTTTACGTTGGTGGTTCATGATGGATGGTTCACCACTTCCTGATTCCAGAAGGCAGGACGAAGCAGGGCAAATGAGGAAACTCATTGGCCAGTTAACAGCCTTAGTAGAACTTCTTACACCCATCAGCCAGTTGTTTCTAGAGTCCAGCAGCATCAACATCCAATCGCGTGTACCAAGAACCGAAGGGTTAAACGCTAGAAGTGTAAAAAATAACCGGAAGCAAGGGGAGCTTATTGGCGTAAATTCCAAAGCCGGCGACCTTGGTGGATCTAATAATGGAGGAATTGAAGGTACTTTTGATGCTGCTAGCAGCCCGATGATTTTTCATAACCTGAAAACAAGAAATGGCCCAAATGGAAATAACAATGTTTTTCGTGAAGAGCGTAGCTGTAATTCAGGTACTGTGTTAACTACCATGCATAAAGAGACTTCCGACTGGTTAAAAGGCAAATATGTGTTTAAATGGGACTGTAATAAGAAACGAGAAGGCTTGAATGATTCTTATAGAAATAAAATTCATAAATTGTCTAAATTAATGCACAAATTTAAAGTATTGGATATAGAGAATAAGTATTTAAAAGAATGTATTTCCAGAGACATTGTTCCTAAGGGATTACGTGTTTTTAAATTCCCAAATAATGTGGTTATTGGTACTGACTTTCACAAAGAACTTTTAGATGTGTTTAATAAATGTGGTATTGATGTTTTGAAGTTAATTATAAAAGATAATACAAAAAGCCAAGAAGCTATACAGAAAGATATTGATGAATTGGACCAGCATATTAAAGATGATTTGATTTTTTCAATTAGAGAAGAAAAGGAAAAATATTATAATATTAGGAAGGATATTGATATAAAATGTGAAGATTTAGTAAGTAGAAAAATTAAAAAACTTGAGAGAGATATTAATGAGTATGAGAACAACACATGTTACCCTATACCTAACAAAAGATATAACAATTATGTTTATGGATACAAATATAATGATAGAGAAAATAATTTTAATGTAAATGATGGTGAAACATGTTTTTTTGATGAGGATGGACAGGACTATGATGTAGTATTCTCACCCTTAAGGAGATCTGAAAGACTGAAAAGCAAACAGGGCCCTCAACAGCAAAATTTTCCAGGGGGGGGGGGGAGGGGGAAATTTTATTGAATCCCCACCCCACTATACATGTTGATAATGAAATAGTAAAAGATAAGCACAAATATGTGTACAACAATTTCACAATTTATAATTTTAGTGAACTAGTTCTAGAGAAGGAACATTTTGATTTATTTTCTAGGGGCCTAAAATATATACCTAAAAGGAAAGGTGACATAACAGGTAGTATATTGGATATAAAAAGTTTTTTAAGAAAGGTAAATTTACATATTATGTTTCCCAATAATAAAGTTCAATTTAAGACAGAATTGAAATGGAAAAGTATATATAACCCCCCGTTACATCCCCAACTAAAAAATGTAGAGAAAATTATTGAATCTGAAGTGAGGAAACAGGTAAATAAAATATGGTATAACCCAAATTTAAGCAAGAAAGAAAGTGATTTGTTGTATGAAGTAAAAAATAATAGTAAAATTAGAGTGATGAAACCTGATAAAGGGGGTGGGTTAGTCATTATGGATAGTATTCTATACGAAGGCAAAATGAATACTATCCTATGGAATGAGGTTAGATACTCAATAGTATCTTTGAATGAAATGAATATAGCCTATAATAAAATAGATGTTATTTTACAGGACATGTTAGATGAAGACATTATAGATTATAATACTTTTAAATATTTGAAAGTGGACAAACCTAGAACCCCCACGATATTTGGTATACCTAAAATTCATAAAAATGAAGAGGACCCACCGTTTAGACCGATAGTCTCGGCAGAAGGTTCAAAAACGTATCCTTTAGCCAAATTTATAGATAAAAAATTAAAAAGTGTATGGATGAAAAGGAAATGTATTTTGAAAGACTCTTGGGACTTATTGAAGGAATTACCTGATAGTCCTGTTAATGATCAATTATTGTTTGTCACAATAGACATTATTGATTTATTTTCCTGCATCCCATACGATGAAGGGACAAAAATGTTTGAGGAAATTGTTTATGAAGATGTAGTATTAACACAAAATGAGAAATTAATAAGTACTTGGCTAATGGAATTGGTCTTGAAGAATAATTTTATTTATTTTAATGGGGAATTTTATCAGCAAAAACAGGGGGTAGCAATGGGTGCGGCTTGCGCCCCTACATATGTTAATTTAATACTTGCCTATTGGGAAGAAAAATATCTATTTAATTCTGAATTTAAGAATTGTTGGGAGATATATAGAAGGTTCCTGGATGATATTTTAATTTTGTGGATAGCTGGAAAAGAAAAATTCACAGAATTTTTGGAATATATGGAAAATACTACTAATTTCCTAAAATTCACATATAATATATCCGAATCTAACGTACATTATTTGGATTTAGAAGTATATAAAGATGGACATGAACTAAGAACTAGAATATTTAGAAAGGATATTTTTTGTAATTCCTATTTATATTTTGAGAGTGCCCACCCCTTTTACTGCAAAAGAAACATAGTGAAGGGACAGTTTGTTCGAGGAAGTAGAATGAGAAGCATGTAAATTTTAAAAAAGGATGTGACCTCTTAGAAAAAATGTTTCTAGAGAGAAGTTATCCATTAGCATTTATTACACAAATAAGACAGGAAGTGGAAAAAGGGAGGCATGATAAATCTTGCCCCATATACAAAAAGAAGGACTCTAGCAATGAAATAGATAGTAATAAAAAGTATGAAAGAGAAGAATTTCAGCAAACGTTGATGCTTGAATATAATGGATTGAATAATGTAGTCAAAAAAATATTTTTAAAAGAATGGGGGAAATTTGTAGCTTTGACTGACATAGACAATTTAGCTATTATACCACAGAAAGTAACTTTTAAGAATTCACAAAACATAAGATCTATAATAGAGAATAGTAGTAATAGAAACAAGACAGATAAAAGGAGAAACAGAATAGGTACATACAAATGTGGGCATTGTACCCAGTGTACATATATTATTAATAATGATAGAATATTTTTAGAAAGCAGAGGAAGATATGTAAATAGTGGAGAATTTTATAATTGTGAATCTAAAGGCATAATATATTTAGCTATTTGTGAAAAATGTGAATCCTTCTACATAGGAAAGACTGAAAGGAAATTAAAAAGAAGGATCTACGAACATGTTTATGAAATTTCAGTAGGAAAAGAACGTAATGCTTTATTCAAGCATACCAAAGTTTGTCCTGATTATAAATATAAATTCTTAGTTTTAGAAAAGGTTAAAAGTGATAGTAGAGGGGGATTATGGGAAGAAAAAATTGAATTTAGAGAACTGTGGTGCAGATCACTTTAGAAGCTGATAAAACACCTGGTTTGAATGATTGTATTTCCATAGTACCTCTACTAAAATTGAGAGCTGCAAAACTTTGAATGTAATAAACATGAATGGTCAGGTGAGGGCACTGTTCCATACACAATAAGACTAGATTAATTTTATGTGAACGAGATATACTTACTTCTCTTTATGTAACACAATGGTTTCAAATGTTTTAATTTCAATGGATGTTTTAAACAATGGTTGTTTTTAATTGAATTTATATTTATAACATTATATTTAATACATTTAATATATTTAACATATTTAATAACATTTAATAAGAAATGGAGTTTGTACAATTTTTTAAAAAGGATTTACACAATATGATAATTAATTAATTAATTAATTAATTAATTAATTAATGGTGAATTTTTATTGGTAGACAATGATGTGCTTTGGTATAAATTAAATGTTTTAGGGTATGCTGGTCATCTGATGAAGTCATTTTTATGACGAAAACGCAAGTAGATGTATGGTGAAGGCGTTTATGTTATACAAGTGTCTCTGTGTGCATTTGGAATAAACTTGGTTAATTTGTTCAAACTTTGCTGGTTGGAGCCGTCCATCATGAATACTGCTTTTTGTTTTTGGTTTTAGTGACTATTGGCAGTATTATCCATTTTTTCACATTTTCATATTTTCTTATGTACTGAGATACACATAATTATAAAATACCAGGACTCACAGTAGAAATGAAAGCAACAGAATAAAGAAACCCAGACAGTTCAGTAGTAATGAAAAAAAAATTACAATCACACAAAATATGCTACTAATATATGCAAATCCATATGAATTGCTGAAGAAAGGAATGATGGGTGCATTGCAGCTGATGAGAATGCACTCTTGGCTAACATCAAAGACTGAAGAAAGTCTAGTTTATGATTTCTAATCATACCCTAACTTAAGAATGTCATGCATTCCTGTCATAGTATTAGAAACCCAAAACATTTAATGAATTAAAAAAATAAATAAAAAAGGTGACCTACAAGTTCATAAAGTCATGAGACTGCAATGCCACATGTACAATGATTTCAGAATGCATACATGACAAGCAACAAGCCTGTTATGCAGACATTCTAACAAAATGAGTATTCTTTCAAGGATTTTGCATCTTGGCTAAAATCTTGTCTACCACCTTAGTGCCTTTCAGGCAATGTCAGACTTCCAAAGCTTCAAACATTACAAAATTGAATGTGGATAACATAAAGGTATTGCTGCTGAATGCTAGAGGCCTTAACAAAAAAAAAAAAAACTCCCTACAATAACGTCTTATGCTGGAAAATATTGTTATATACATTTGTGATGCCCCTTCACTGGCCCAGTAATCAAGGAGTCTTAATTCTCCCCACTGGCAAGCATGAGGGACATACACAATGGGAAGATGACAAGTACACACACAGTAAAGTTTAATTTCCATTAATAGCACATAGAGATCACAGACAGTTTGGGGCTGGTTTCTCCCTCTTTCTCCAGATCCCAATAAGACTCCCTACTAGCACAGGTATAAAGTTTAGATTTCAGCTGAGGGGTCAAGCCAAGACCTCCAGCACTTTCTCTGTCCAATCATCGCTTAGTGTCCCTGTTCAAGTAGCTGACACACACACACACACACACACAGTTTGAGATTTGATTTATGCAACACACACAGACATATGGGGAAGGCTGGCACAGGTTTACTAGCTATGCCCCCTTCTGCCCTGACTATAAGATAGTTATCACTGCCACCAACCCCTATTTATCAGCTACTATAAAGGCCCTTGTAAAGAGTGACCAATCCTACTGTTTAATGTTGCTATTATCCAAATGGTAAGTGTGACCAAGACCAAGGCTATTTAGGAGTGGCCTGTAAATTGTTACCAAATAAATATGCAAGTACCCTAAGAACTTAAATATCTCTAAACAAACCACCCACAAAGATAGGTTTAAATATATTTAATAATAAATAATAAAAGAACAAGACAATATTAAAACAACACAGTAACTACAGAGTTCAGAATCACAGGAAATATTTTAAAACAACATTGCAGGACACTCTCAAATAAATACAGAAAACATCTAAATAATCTTTACTATATTCCTATCTATCTCTAAAAGAAATATTATGCCTAAATCTTACTTACAGAGCAAAACACAGGCAGAAGTGCTGAATGGATATTTCTAGGTCCAAGACAAGATACAAAATGCCCAGTCTCTCTATCTGACATAGTTCTTAAATTAACATCACATATTACTGCTGAGTTAGCATGGATGACATCAATCTTTGTCACCTGCCTTCAGTTCCCAGGCTAACAGAAACTAAGAATGTTATCATCTCTGTGTGAAAAGTACGTATCTCTCAGATGGGCAGCTGCTAGGAAGCAATAAATACTTTACATTTTAAATCTAGTAATTAAAATTACTTTCAAGACAATAGAAACACTTCTAGCTCTAGACATTGTGACTGCTTACTGAGAGATAACACAATTGTAAAACACTTTACTTTTCAACTTACTTTCTTGAAATTTTGCAAGTTAACTCTGTATGTTCCAGCTTCTACTATTAAAACATACATTTGCACAGGTATATAATTTATATATAGTTCTGTTCTTTTCCAGTAGGATACACTGTGGTTACATTCTTGAAGCTCAGTACATAGCATACAGTTCAACACGCACTTCTGCACCAGTTGTTTAATATCCATATAACATATAGTTCTGTAATATTTGTATCGCTGAAGTAACCACCTCACCAGTCCTGGCTGAAAAGTGTGTGGTCTGTCTGGGTCTCACCCAGGTTACCAGACTCACATGCTTGTCTCCAAGTATGACTGCAAGTTAACTGCATGTACATATGGTACTGCATTAAAAAAAATCATTCACTATCAGGATATCTGCATGGTGGTAGTTTTGTTCCCTTGTTGTCTCGAGACAACCTACTGTTGGCATTTTGTCATTCCCACTTATGGCTCTCCTACCTTTTCATAGTTTCATAGTTTCATAGTTTAGTACTAGGCTATCTGCCCTGGGGCATTTGTAAGCCTAGCCATAGTGATGTGGCTTTCGCCACCCCATGAAATGGTACAAAAATGCACAGAATAGATTTAGAATACTGTGCCTCTGTCTAGTAGTGACACAATAAAGGTCGCCTTATATAATAGAATTAGTTTACTGTGTTTTGTTCCCAGTCTTGCCTCCGTGGACATCTATAACCTGGGTGAGACCTCCCCTCATAATTCTATGTTATCCCATTCTTCTTCCCATTCTTCTTCCCATATACGATACATAACTCTTCCTATCTAAGCTTACGTTCCCTTAGAATACCTACCCTGTAATGCAAGTCTATACAACTTTTTTGAATGCATAAAACATTACTCTTTTAACTTATTCCCCTGACATTTATTCCACATCAGATTGCATTGTTTTGAATGCTTCTTGAATTTTTGAACCTAAATGTATTAAATGTTTTTATCTTTTACTCTGTATAAGTATTATTGTAATTTTTGCATGTACCTGTTTTTGTCTGTATTTGGAGCTTTTCTCCCCAGGACTCCATTGAAAATGGGTTATTTTGGCCCAATGGACTATCCTGGTAAACCAACTGCAAATAAATAAATAAATAAATAAATATGCTACATGGCCCCACTGGTTGCATTTAAAACATTTAATCCTTGGTCCTGGATGTGTACCTGGACTAGTGGCTTCCCCTGTTACTGGCAGACACTGTTGGGGCAGGCTGGGCTGCCTCAACTCATATGCAGTAGTGCATTCTCTATCAACTAACTAGATTCTCATGTCATCAGGCAAAATGTTAAGGGCTTGTTCCCTCACCAAAAGGTCTGCCAGCATTTCAAAAGTGGTGACCTGACATCCACTCATCTACCTATGAAAATAAGTGCTTAGTTCAGAAGTATATTCACACACACTTTCATCTGCCTTGGGTCTATGCTCATGAAACTTTTTCCTATAAGTTTCAGGTGTTAACTTAAAGCATTCTAACAACCACATTTTGACTGTATTATAATTTACAAACTGCTGAAAATGAAAAACTGCTAATCCACACCAAAGAATCCTGAGTGGACCTATATCACACACCAGATGAGTCCAACTAGATCCAAAAAGCAGTATTTATTAAGCTCAAAAATGATAAGGCACTTTTCGTTAATCCACAATAGTTTAACTTCATCAGATACACACTTCCTTAGAAGCAAGAGTTTAAATAACCCACTTGTCACACCACATGGTCTACAACCAAAGATTGTTGGGTGTGGCAGCTAACACTTCTAAAAGAAACCCTTCCCTCTGAAGCACAAAAGCTAATTTTGTAAAAGAAAGCAAAATATCCAGTTTGATAAAAATGTGTCAATGTATGCATATAAATGCATACAAGTGAAAGATTCACTGAATGCAACACACTGAAGTTAAAAAATACAGAATTAAACAATACATATTTAAAATACCAATGAAATACTTAAAACAAGTACTGTTTTTCAGACAAACAAGCAACCGTTTTACTGTTACACTAAAATTTGATATGACAAGTGTTTACAGATACACACATTTTAACCAACCCCAGGATTTACTAATCTTCCGTGTAAGACTAGATTAATCTTACACGGAAACGCCAGTCTAATAGTATGATGGTAGCGCGCCATACATATTAATGAGGGTGCACTGCCTCAACTCTAAAGCTTACATGGAGCATGGACTAGTGTAGGGGGCGTGTCAGACTGCCCAGCAGTCCAAAAATCCATGCCCCTGCACAGACAAAACCCAAGAAATCTTGTGTTACATGAGCAAGTCCGCTCACGTGTACATTGTAACACTACACTCCCCCATATGTTAAACCTCATACAAATTTAAACATTAAAAGAAATTTTTTTTTGTTTAATTTCCGATATAGCTGCCTGTATTTGTGCATGTTTGCGCGGGATTGCCCATTGATTAGCTACAGTTAGCAGCTTAGACACCGAAGAGGATAATAAGAAAAAAATATGCAAATTCTGCAAAATAGAGATAGCATAGTGGTTAGAGCCTTCGCAAAAAGAGGAGGCAATCCTGGTTCGAGTCCCACTATTGCATGCTCCATTTTGTGTTGGAAATCTGTATACAAAAATATTTCCTGACATTTATCATGAATAAGTTTTGCAAAAAGAATTCAAATGTTATATGTAGTAGTGAATGAATTATATATATATATATATATATATATATGAAGGTGAAATGGTTATTCATAATGAAGCATGAGTAACTTATTTTAAGCAATATAAAGCACGGCTAAGCACATTTTAGCAGTATTTAGCACATTTAAAACCAATTGCTCATAGCTGAGCAGCACGTTAACAAGTGCAATGTATTTGTGCATAGCTGCGCAGCACTCTAACCAGCACAAATACAACATATTTGCGCGTAGCTGCGCACCGCGCTAACTAGCACAACATCGGGCAATGTCGGGCAACGTTGAGCAACGTCAAGCAACGTTGGGCAAAGTCGGGTAAAGTTGAGCAAAGTCGACTAAACATGGCCACACTTCCTTTACTGTACCTTAACCATTCAGGTCTGGCCATTAGGGAAATAAAAAGCAGTGACAGGGCTCAAAGTCTGGATACTGTGCACTATAGTCATAGTACATAACCACTAAGCCATGATAGTATTTCATAACCATGCACTTTCAATAGACACATATCTATCAAAGGAATATTAAACATTGCTAACGTCAGATAAGCAGATGTGCCTACAGCTGTGTTTTTTCAAAACTGGCCAATCACAAATAAGTGTGGGAAATGAGGCATATTTAAGCTCCACAGGAGGGAATAGTTGCTATAACTGGTTGTAGCTCCCTTCTGCAGTCAGCATGGCTGGTGTTGTTGAAGGCATTGAGGAGACCAAAGTAATGGTTTGGCTCCTTGTCCACAATCATGAGGAAAGACTCCTGCGGGGCCAGTACCAGGGCACCCAATATAAAACGGAGGCCTGGAACAGTCTAACTCGTGATCTCACCAGTGTCACTGCCATTCCTCGGACTGGTGAGCAGGTCAGGCACCATTATTCTGACCTGAAGCGACGCAAGGAGGATCAACTGGACCAGTGAATCCAGGAGTCCCGTGCGATGCCTAATGCCCCAGTACTGAGTAAGTAGCCATTGCATTAAGTAGTTAAGAATTGCTATGCTTGTCTATACTATAGATAGGTATGTCTCAATATCACTGCATTTACTTCACAGCTGCAGGTGTCCAGGCTATGAATCAGCAAGCCCATGAAGATAGGTTGCAAAGGCTGCATCATCAGGCAGGTTAGTAATTATTCTGCATGTACTGTTATATAAAATAAATGAGAGAGCCTTCAAAAAGTGTTTTTACCCAATAAATAAAGGTGTAACAATCCTTTAATAAATGTATAATTCCTGGAGTGCGTCTGTGTCATTTTTTATATGTTGTTGTACTGTTGCATTTTGCAAATAGTATTGTTGTATTAAGCAGTGTTAACCCACACTTGGGTAGGCCCATATAACATGGATGAATGGAGTGCCAGTAGCTTTTATGCATATTTACAGCCCTCAACTGTTGGTTCATGCCCAGCATGTATGGGTTAATCTGGCACATGAGTAGCTTGGTATTCTGATCCCCAGAAATGTCAGTGTGCTGCTAGAAATGTATGGAGCTGTTAACATATAACTGATACTTTCACCTGAACATATCTAGATAATTATATAAAAGCAGAGTTGCCAGTGTACCATCTTAGCAGTAGTGTGTGTGAGCAACTCTCAAAATATGTAGCAGTAACATCTGCATCTTGGACAGTTTGTAAGTAAGATACAGCTCATGTATATAATGATCTAGCAAAATCCAATTGCACAATATAAGGACATTGGGTAGTGTAATAAAACATGTAAGGGACATATAACTGCAGTTAATAGGAATGTAGTGAAAATTAGAAGGATATATAAGTTGTTAATTGAGCTATCCTTTTCCACCCTACTGTATGTTTATAAAAATGCAATTCCACACCTCAATCGGTATGTCTAATCTCAAAACATTTGTTGGGACATACGTCCTATTGATTTATAAATTTTTGCATTTATTTCTATGCATGTGCCCTGTTAAAATGCCACAATATTGGTGGCCTGTTGCCATCAATTCAACCTGCATGCTGTTGTAATGTCCACTATTGCTTTTCAATTGTTGAAAATCTGGTGTGTTGGGTTAATGGGAATACTTTTGCATGCTGTTATATCTAATTGGAAATGCTGTTGACTCTTACTAACCCATATCTTTATTAAACCCTCCAAAACATAGTTCGTATGGGAAGGCCGGTCCCAGCAGACCCACCTGTCCCACCTCAGCTGGCCATGGCACCTGGCACCAGCAGGTCATTTGCCCAGCCTGGGACCTCCTCCTCCGTTGGCCCTGTGCCACCTTTGGGTGGAAGCACTGCAGGGGATGGGGCTCGGACCCCCGTGCATGTGTGGGCGGAGGAGGGCCACCTATCACCCTTCAAATGGTCCGGGCTGTGGTGTGTAGAGAGACTGAATGTTCTGTTGCAGAACCTCTACGCCAGCTTAAGGCACGAGTGGCACAACTCCTGGGTCAGCCTGCTCTTCCTACACAGCCCCCAGCACAGCCACTCTCTGGACTGGGAAGGTGTAGTGGTGACTGCCCATGGGTGGGGACCTCAGTCCCACTGTTTCCATCTGTGGGCTCATGGGCTTGCGATTTCCAAACATCCCTCCCCATCAAAGGTGTTCACCCACCACATGTGTCATATACCATCACTGTATGCATCTTGTTTGCCTTGTCTGTTTACCTCCCCAACCTACCTCCCCAAATATACCTACTTCCCCTCCCCCACATTCCACTCTCACCTGAAAAAAAAAGGGCAATCTGTCCCAAAAGAAAAGATGCCCCATGCATAGCTGCCCATTTTGCACACATGTCCACCGGACATATAAAATGTAATTTAATTGGCATTACAACATACTTTGTTGTCCTCACCCCTCTCTCAGGGGTTGAAGGTTTCATATCTACCTCTAAATGTAGCTGTTGCTGTTAAAGAAATGGGCAGCTATGGACCTTCCCTACACCTGTCCCAAGCTACTTTCCATGCTGTCTTTCCCTCTTTGTGCCCCTTTTTCACCACTTTCCTATCTCCCCATTTTTCTTTTCTTTCAAAGAAATGAGCGCGGCGGTTAGCGGGAGTAAGCACTATTAAGCAGTAGTTAGCGGGTTTGCGCGAGTGTGTGCTTGTTTGTGCTTAGCTAAGCATTGCTACGAATTGCGCAAACCCGCACAGACCCACTTACAACTGCTTAAAAGTGCCTTAGTCACTCTGTATGTGAGGGCCCTTGTTCTGCTCAGGAGCAAAATCAAACACCTCTGTCATTCTTGAGCCCTGGACCTTGTACACACTACACAACATGAAGTACCACTAAGCCACGGTAGATATACAACAAGTTGGTGCTGAAGTAAATATATCATGCATCAGAATGAGTGAATGTGAAGGAAAAATAGGAATGCCATACCACACAACTTGTTCTGTGGATCTTTACCAACAGTTGTTGTGGGATTACATTACATGACTGTGATAAGAGAAACAGCCATTCTAGCAGGAAATAATGTTACACCATCACTTTATAACCCCACACAGTATCACAGCAGGACAAACACTGGCATATCTGTTAAGGGCAGAGGCCATACCTGCCAACTGTCCCTAATTTTCAGGGATGTCCCTGATTTTGACACAAATGTTAGCTCTGTCCCTCTGAATCCCTCCTAAATCTACTGACTTTGGCCAGAAAGGTAGTGAATTACACTTAATGAATAATGACAATAATTAAGAGTTAGGCACTTCTTTTATTTCGAAAAGGTGTATTAATTCATATGCTCTGATTCTCTCAATATTTTCAACTTAATGGCACTAATATTTTAAAAGTGTCCTTGACTTTTTCCTTACTTTTCCCTGAGTCTGTTCAAATATGTACCTGAGTGTTTGAGAGGTCTGGCAGAGGCAGAAACACAGAGGCATATCAGCCTTTCTGCTGTTAGGAGTTTCGGAAGCATACCCTTATGTAGGAATACAACACTGAAATACAAATGGATGTAGCCATGTACTGGTAGTAACCAACTGTAACAATGCCATTGCTCTATTGCTGAAAAGACCTGTGTGGTGCACAAACAAAAAGTAACAGGCTATTCTCTGGCTACCATGTGGATAGGTCCACAGTTGGGAGTTACGCAGACAGACTACTTGCCTTGATAAACTAACATGTACACAGCAACCCTGTAAGTCCAGCAAGATAAAATCCACACAATAATACTTACACTCTCTGTACTTCTGCAACCCTACCCAAATGTAGAATATACCTGTGTGTGCAGGGTCTACCAAGGATGTAGGTAAGCATACTCACAGTACTGAAATGTGTCCAGTTTTCCTGAGCAGCTTGTGCTAATGTCAACACTAAAAAAGCACAAACTGTTTAGAATTGAGTAAATGAATATTCACAGTATAGCAGTTCACAAACAATTCTTGTGGCAAGGAATACATCTCAATAACTAGCTTTGTATGGCAGTTAATTGTAAAAGTTGAAAAGAAAGTACATCTTTCCCTGTATCTTTGGGTAGCATTTTGAGGGGTGAGTACATTTCTACACTGACAAGTGGGTACTGGAAGCAGCAACATTAGTTCTGAGTACAAAATGCAAATCTCTGGATACACCCCTGGCTTCTGATATAAGAACTATACCAACCTTCTGTCTTTAACAATGATGTCCATAGCAAACAAGGATGATCTCCATCTTGGAAAGCTGAAAGGGCCACACCTACCTGAGTTAGCAATTTACAGTACTGGGTTGATATGACAGTGATTACTGCAATTACTACACAGCAGGCTGCATGCAATTAGCAAGTGGTGGCCACTAACTGGTGCAGAGGTCATCACATGCTCATGTGCAAATACCTACAAAAGCAGGCTGCAATCTCTGCCAACAAACTCAATCACTCTAGACAATAGAAACACTTCTAGCTGTAGACATTGTGACTGCTTACTGAGAGATAACACAACTGTAAAACACTTTACTTTTCAACTTACTTTCTTGAAATTTTGCAAGTTAACTCTGTATGTTCCAGCTTCTACTATTAAAACATACATTTGCACAGGTATATAATTTATATATAGTTCTGTTCTTTTCCAGTAGGATACACTGTGGTTACATTCTTGAAGCTCAGTACATAGCATACAGTTCAACACGCACTTCTGCACCAGTTGTTTAATATCCATATAACATATAGTTCTGTAATATTTGTATCGCTGAAGTAACCACCTCACCCGTCCTGGCTGAAAGGTGTGTGGTCTGTCTGGTTCTCACCCAGGTTACCAGACTCACATGCTTGTCTCCAAGCATGACTGCAAGTTAACTGCATGTACATATGGTACTGCATTAAAAAAAAATCATTCACTATCAGGATATTTGCATGGTGGTAGTTTTGTTCCCTTGTTGTCTCAAGACAACCTACTGTTGGCATTTTGTCATTCCCACTTATGGCTCTCCTACCTTTTCATAGTTTCATAGTTTCATAGTTTAGTTCTAGGCTATCTGCCCTGGGGCATTTGTAAGCCTAGCCATAGTGATGTGGCTTTCGCCACCCCATGAAATGGTACAAAAATGCACAGAATAGATTTAGAATACTGTGCCTTTGTCTAGTAGTGACACAATGAAGGTCCCCTTATATAATAGAATTAGTTTACTGTGTTTTGTTCCCAGTCTTGCCACCATGGACATTTATATGCTACATGGCCCCACTGGTTGCATTTAAAACATTTAATCCTTGGTCCTGGATGTGTACCTGGACTAGTGGCTTCCCCTGTTACTGGCAGACACTGTTGGGGCAGGCTGGGCTGCCTCAACTCATATGCAGTAGTGCATTCTCTATTAATTAACTAGATTCTCATGTCCTCAGGCAAAATGTTAACGGCTTGTTCCCTCACCAAAAGGTCTGCCAGCATTTCAAAAGTGGTGACCTGACATCCACTCATCTACCTATGAAAATAAGTGCTTAGTTCAGAAGTATATTCACACACACTTTCATCTGCCTTGGTCTATGCTCATGAAACTTTTTCCTATAAGTTTCAGGTGTTAACTTAAAGCATTCTAACAACCACATTTTGACTGTATTATAATTTACAAACTTCTGAAAATGAAAAACTGCTAATCCACACCAAAGAATCCTGAGTGGACCTATATCACACACCAGATGAGTCCAACTAGATCCAAAAAGCAGTATTTATTAAGCTCAAAAATGATAAGGCACTTTTCGTTAATCCACAATAGTTTAACTTCATCAGATTCATTAGAAGCAAGAGTTTAAATAACCCACTTGTTACACCACATGGTCTACAACCAAAGATTGTTGGGTTTGGCAGCTAACACTTCTAAAAGAAACCCTTCCCTCTGAAGCACAAAAGCTAATTTTGTAAAAGAAAGCAAAATATCCAGTTTGATAAAAATGTGTCAATGTATGCATATAAATGCATACAAGTGAAAGATTCACTGAATGCAACACACTGAAGTTAAAAAATACAGAAATAAACAATACATATTTAAAATACCAATGAAATACTTAAAACAAGTACTGTTTTTCAGATAAATAAGCAACCGTTTTACTGTTACACTAAAATTTGATATGACAAGTGTTTACAGATACACACATTTTAACCAACCCCAAGATTTACTAATCTTCCGTGTAAGACTAGATTAATCTTACACGGAAACGCCAGTCTAATAGTATGACAGTAGCGAGCCATCCATATTAATGAGGGTGCACTGCCTCAACTCTAAAGCTTACATGGAGCATGGACTAGTCTAGGGAGCATGTCAGACTGCCGAGCAGTCCAAAAATCCATGCCCCTGCACAGGCAAAACCCAAGAAATCTTGTGTTACATGAGCAAGTCCACTCACATGTGTACATTGTAACACTACACTCGCCCATATGTTAAACCTCGTACAAATTTAAACATTAAAAGAAATTTTTTTTTGTTTTATTTCCGATATAGCTGCCTGTATTTGTGCGTGTTTGCGCGGGATTGCCCATTGATTAGCTACAGTTAGCAGCTTAGACACCAAAGAGGATAATAAGAAAAAAATATGCAAATTACGCAAAATAGAGATAGCATAGTGGTTAGAGCCTTCGCAAAAAGAGGAGGCAATCCTGGTTCGAGTCCCACTATTGCATGCTCCATTTTGTGTTGGAAATCTGTATACAAAAATATTTCCTGACATTTATCATGAATAAGTTTTGCAAAAAGAATTCAAATGTTATATGTAGTAGTGAACAGATTATATATATATATATATATATATATGAAGGTGAAATGGTTATGCATAATGAAGCATGAGTAACTTATTTTAAGCAATATAAAGCACAGCTAAGCACATTTTAGCAGTATTTAGCACATTTAAAACCAATTGCTCATAGCTGAGCAGCACAATAACAAGTGCAATGTATTTGTGCATAGCTGCGCAGCACTCTAACCAGCGCAAATACAACATATTTGTGCGTAGCTGTGCACCGCGCTAACTAGCGCAACATCGGGCATTGTCGGGCAACGTCGAGCAACGTCAAGCAACGTTGGGCAAAGTCGGGTAAAGTTGAGCAAAGTCGGCTAAACATGGCCACACTTCCTTTACTGTACCTTAACCATTCAGGTCTGGCCATTAGGAAAATAAAAAGCAGTGACAGGGCTCAAACTCTGGATACTGTGCACTATAGTAATAGTACATAACCACTAAACCATGATAGTATTTCATAACCATGCACTTTCAACAGGCACATATCTATCAAAGGAATATTAAACATTGCTAACATCAGCTAAGCAGATGTGCCTACAGCTGTGTTTTTTTCAAAACTGGCCAATCACAAATAAGTGTGGGAAATGAGGCATATTTAAGCTCCACAGGAGGGAATAGTTGCTATAACTGGTTGTAGCTCCCTTCTGCAGTCAGCATGGCTGGTGTTGTTGAAGGCATTGAGGAGACCAAAGTAATGGTTTGGCTCCTTGTCCACAATCATGAGGAAAGACTCCTGCGGGGCCAGTACCAGGGCACCCAATATAAAACGGAGGCCTGGAACAGTCTAACTCATGATCTCACCAGTGCCACTGGCATTCCTCGGACTGGTGAGCAGGTCAGGCACCATTATTCTGACCTGAAGCGACGTAAGGAGCATCAACTGGACCAGTGGATCCAGGAGTCCAGTGCGATGCCTAATGCCCCAGTACTGAGTAAGTAGCCATTGTATTAAGTAGTTAAGAATTGCTATGCTTGTCTATACTATGGATAGGTATGTCTCAATATCACTGTATTTACTTCACAGCTGCAGGTGTCCAGGCTATGAATCAGCAAGCCCATGAAGATAGGTTGCAAAGGCTGCATCATCAGGCAGGTTAGTAATTATTCTGCATGTACTGTTATATAAAATAAATGAGAGAGCCTTCAAAAAGTGTTTTATCCAATAAATAAAGGTGTAACAATCCTTTAATAAATGTATAATTCCTGGAGTGCGTCTGTGTCATTTTTTTATATGTTGTTGTACTGTTGCATTTTACAAA
Organism: Protopterus annectens; assembly: GCF_019279795.1. Classification (NCBI taxonomy): domain Eukaryota; kingdom Metazoa; phylum Chordata; order Ceratodontiformes; family Protopteridae; genus Protopterus; species Protopterus annectens. The sequence continues at coordinate 1,442,577,798 of NC_056725.1, read as the reverse complement.
TAGTACTGTTGTATTAAGCAGTGTTAACCCACACTTGGGTAGGCCCATATAACATGGATGAATGGAGTGCCAGTAGCTTTTATGCATATTTACAGCCCTCAACTGTTGGTTCATGCCCAGCATGTATGGGTTAATCTGGCACATGAGTAGCTTGGTATTCTGATCCCCAGAAATGTCAGTGTGCTGCCAGGAATGTATGGAGCTGTTAACATATAACTGATACTTTCACCTGAACATATCTAGATAATTATATGAAAGTAGAGTTGCCAGTGTACCATCTTAGCAGTAGTGTGTGTGAGCAACTCTCAAAATATGTAGCAGTAACATCTGCATCTTGGACAGTTTGTATGTAAGATACAGCTCATGTATATAATGATCTAGCAAAATCCAATTGCACAATATAAGGACATTGGGTAGTGTAATAATACATGTAAGGGACATATAACTGCAGTTAATAGGAATGTAGTGAAAATTAGAAGGATATATAAGTTGTTAATTGAGCTATCCTTTTCCACCCTACTGTATGTTTATAAAAATGCAATTCCACACCTAAATCGGTATGTCTAATCTCAAAACATTTGTTGGGACATACGTCCAATTGATTTATAAATTTTTGCATTTATTTCTATGCATGTGCCCTGTTAAAATGCCACAATATTGGTGGCCTGTTGCAATCAATTCAACCTGCATGCTGTTGTAATGTCCACTATTGCTTTTCAATTGTTGAAAATCTGGTGTGTTGGGTTAATGGGAATACTTCTGCATGCTGTTATAACTAATTGGGAATGCTGTTGACTCTTACTAACCCATATCTTTATTAAACCCTCCAAAACATAGTTCGTATGGGAAGGCCGGTCCCAGCAGACCCACCTGTCCCACCTCAGCTGGCCATGGCACCTGGCACCAGCAGGTCATTTGCCCAGCCTGGGACCTCCTCCTCTGTTGGCCCTGTGCCACCTTTGGGTGGAAGCACTGCAGGGGATGGGGCTCGGACCCCCGTGCAAGTGTGGGCAGAGGAGGGCCACCTATCACCCTTCAAACGGTCTGGGCTGTGGTGCGTAGAGAGACTGAATGTTCTGGTGCAGAACCTCTACGCCAGCTTGAGGCACGAGTGGCACAACTCCTGGGTCAGCCTGCTCTTCCTACACAGCCCCCAGCACAGCCACCCTCTGGGCTGTGAAGGTGCAGTGGTGACTGCCCATGGGTGGGGACCTCAGTCCCACTGTTTCCATCTGTGGGCTCATGGGCTTGCGATTTCCAAACATCCCTCCCCATCAAAGGTGTTCACCCACCACATGTGTCATATACCATCTTTGTATGCATCTTGTTTGCCTTGTCTGTTTACCTCCCCAACCTACCTCCCCAAATATACCTACTTCCCCTCCCCCACATTCCACTCTCACCTGAAAAAAAAAGGGCAATCTGTCCCAAAAGAAAAGACGCCCCATGCATAGCTGCCTATTTTGCACACATGTCCACCGGACATATAAAATGTAATTTAATTGGCATTACAACATACTTTGTTGTCCTCACCCCTCTCTCAGGGGTTGAAGGTTTCATATCTACCTCCAAATGTAGCTGTTGCTGTTAAAGAAATGGGCAGCTATGGACCTTCCCTACACCTGTCCCAAGCTACTTTCCATGCTGTCTTTCCCTCTTTGTGCCCCTTTTTCACCACTTTCCTATCTCCCCATTTTTCTTTTCTTTCAAAGAAATGAGTGCGGCGGTTAGTGGGAGTAAGCACTATTAAGCAGTAGTTAGCGGGTTTGCACGAGTGTGTGCTTGTTTGTGCTTAGCTAAGCATTGCTACGAATTGCGCAAACCCGCACAAACCCGCTTACAACTGCTTAAAAGTGCCTTAGTCACTGTGAGGGCCCTTGTTCTGCTCAGGAGAAAAATAAAACACCTCTGTCATTCTCGAGCCCTGGACCTTGTACACACTACACAACATGAAGTACCACTAAGCCACGGTAGATATACAACAAGTTGGTGCTGAAATAAATATATCATGCATCAGAATGAGTGAATGTGAAGGAAAAATAGGAATGCCATACCACACAACTTGTACTGTGGATCTTTACCAACAGTTGTTGTGGGATTACATTACATGACTGTAATAATAGAAACAGCCATTCTAGCAGGAAATAATGTTACACCATCACTTTTCAACCCCACACAGTATCACAGCAGGACAAACACTGGCATATCTGTTAAGGGCAGAGGCCACACCTGCCAACTGTCCCTAATTTTCAGGGATGTCCCTGATTTTGACACCAATGTTAGCTCTGTCCCTCTGAATCCCTCCTAAATCTACTGACTTTGGCCAGAAAGGTAGTGAATTACACTTAATGAATAATGACAATAATTAAGAGTTAGGCACTTCTTTTACTTCGGAAAAGGTGTATTAATTCATATGCTCTGATTCTCTCAATGTTTCAACTTAATGGCACTAACATTTTAAAGGTGTCCTTGACTTTCTCCTTACTTTTCCCTGAGTCTGTTCAAATATGTACCTGAGTGTTTGAGAGGTCTGGCAGAGGCAGAAACACAGAGGCATATCAGCCTTTCTGCTGTTAGGAGTTTCGGAAGCATACCCTTATGTAGGAATACAACACTGAAATACAAATGGATGTAGCCATGTACTGGTAGTAACCAACTGTAACAATGCCATTGCTCTATTGCTGAAAAGACCTGTGTGGTGCACAAACAAAAAATAACAGGCTATTCCCTGGCTACCATGTGGATAGGTCCACAGTTGGGAGTTACGCAGACAGACTACTTGCCTTGATAAACTAACATGTACACAGCAACCCTGTAAGTCCAGCAAGATAAAATCCACACAATAATACTTACACTCTCTGTACTTCTGCACCCCTACCCAAATGTAGAATATACCTGTGTGTGCAGGGTCTACCAAGGATGTAGGTAAGCATACTCACTGTACTGAAATGTGTCCAGTTTTTCTGAGCAGCTTGTGCTAATGTCAACACTAAAAAAGGACAAACTGTTTAGAACTGAGTAAATGAATATTCACAGTATAGCAGTTCACAAACAATTCTTGTGGCAAGGAATACATCTCAATAACTAGCTTTGTATGGCAGTTAATTGTAAAAGTTGAAAAGAAAGTACATCTTTCCCTGTATCTTTGGGTAGCATTTTGAGGGGTGAGTACATTTCTACACTGACAAGTGGGTACTGGAAGCAGCAACATTAGGTCTGAGTACAAAATGCAAATCTCTGGCTACACCCCTGGCTTCTGATATAAGAACTATACCAACCTTATGTCTTAAACAGTGATGTCCACAGCAAACAAGGATGATCTCCATCTTGGAAAGCTGAAAGGGCCACACCTACCTGAGTTAGCAATTTACAGTACTGGGTTGCTATGACAGTGATTACTGCAATTACTACACAGCAGGCTGCATGCAATTAGCAAGTGGTGGCCACTAATTGGTGCAGAGGTCATCACATGCTCATGTGCAAATACCTACAAAAGCAGGCTGCAATCTCTGCCAACAAACTCAATCACTCTATTGCAGAAACTGACAGAGTGAGAGACAGAGAGAGAGAGAAAAGGAAAAAGAAAAAGAAAGATTGTCAAATCATACAAAGGAAAGGTATGTGACACATATGTATCTACTGGCATGTAGTAGATGTTATTGAAAAATAGTCTACATAATGTGAACCATTCATATGTGGCAGCAGTACTTATTTATGCATAGATGTTCTTCTTAACTACTGCTATGGACAATGCAATGTGTACCTGTGGGCAGTGGGATATACCTGTGAAATGTGTAGCTCAGCATTAAATGTCAATGATCTGATCCATATTATCTGTGTTCTGTACAGTAGTGTGGCCAATGGCTGTTGGGGGGATTAGCATTGACATTATATAAACATTGGAGTGACAGAACAACACATGCATGATAGTCATATTAAAGTGTAGCTTAGCATTGGCAACTGCTGTAGCAGTCTAGTATGCATATCTAGCATTTGTAGCCATATATACCCCCCTAATGTTAGTGTGTGTTCATATGTGACACCTGTTTGTGTTGCAGCAAGGCCCAACAGTTCAGCTGTGAGGTCCAGGAACTTACAACAGTGTGGACCTTGTGTGTGTATGCCACACACATACGGAGAAATATATATATGTGTCATATACATTCACATCTGTATATGTGCATAGAACAGGGAACATATTGCAACTGTTTGTAAAGAGTGGAGATATATATGTTGGTGAAGGTTAGTATGCACATATTTGTATGTAGGTTTTAGTGTGTGACAAACAAGACAGCATACAGTGCTGGTATATGACATGTGGTGGTTAAACACTGTGGGTGGTTTGTTCAGTTTGCAATGTTGAAGCCAGTGAGGCCTGCTAAAGCTACCTGGGCTGTGAACACCTTCAATGCATTTATCCCAAGACTGTGCCATTCTATTACATTACTGTACACCTCACATCCTTTGTATAATGGATATTCTCACTATGAAAGGTGAAATGTATATGTGACTACATATATATGTATAGGTACACCAATGGATGTGTATATGTGTATCTATCTATCTATATATATATATATATATATATATATATATATATATATATATATATATATATAGTTATATATACTCATACACACCTACATCTACTTGTTGCAATAGATTCTCTGTACTGTTAACTGACTGTGATGGTCAATGTGTTTGTGAATATGTCAAATATATGTATCCATGGGATAGCTTAGTGGGAAACTGTTTGTGTCATGGTATTATGGGTCCTTGCTTTGATCGTAGCAAAAGCTGTGTATTCTGTTGCTAGGCAGAAAAAGTGCTATTCCATACAGTGTGATTAAGTCCCTTGGTTTTAACTAGGGTGTGTCATTGGAGGCTAAACCACTACATCTATGATTATTGATTGGTACTGATTTTTAATCCAAATCCTGTGTGTACTGTAGCACTACTTGAAGCTCTGGGCCTGTACAGCATAGTATGGTGTATGTCCACATTGCTTGCATCCACTGTTTTGTGTGGTCCCTGTATTCATCACAGATTACATTTCTCAAGATTAAGGTTGTGTAAGTAGTGACACACAGTACTGTATAGTATACACTGAAAGCTTATTTGGGTTGTCATACCTTTGTGTCCTGTAATTGTGTGTGTGTGTGTATGTCTGTAACATGCCCTTTGACATATGTGTGGTAAAACATAGAACTGCGTATCTAGCAACATTCATAGTGTACTACAGCAATATGCAACCTATATTCCCAGTTGTGCACATATTTTGGACACGGGTTTGCCATTAACAAGTTGTGTGGTATAATAGTAATACATTTACTGGACCTTACACTCATTGTGATGGATGATATATTTCTTTACACATCAGCTTGATGTATATCTGCTGTGGCTAGGTGGTGCATCGTGTTGCATACAGTGTGCCAGGTACTCTTGTATAGTCTTATATAGTGGTTTTATTTTGTTGCTGTGGAGAACATGGTTCAGTAGATTGAGAGTGAGCCAGGCACTTCCAAGCAGTTGTGGGGTGAGCAGTGATAAGTGGCAGTTAAAGTGTTTCACTTTTGGTTAGCTAATAGGTTGCTATATATGGCAGTTCAGTGATATCTGTACTGTATAATGTTAAATGTGCCATATTACTTGCTAAGACATATTTTTGTGTTTATGTCTTCCAGGGATCATAGCACATCGCAGGAACCCCACTTACAGTAGTTCTGAAGATGACATAATTACTACCAGTATGATTCAGCACTACAGTTTCATGTTCTCACGAACCAGCCAGGACTAGCAGGAGCATACTGCAATGTGGCAAGATGTTGTCCGCAGGGTAAATGAAGTAGGCCTGCATAACCGGACATATGAGCAGGTACGCCACCACTGCAGTGATCTTCTCAGACATGCCCGTCAGCATGCTGCTGATGTGTGGAGACAACAGCTTGCAACAGGAGGTGGTGTTAATATCCATCCCCACCCACCTCACCAGAGTAGAGGAGTTGCTCCTGAGCCTGGTGGCACCTGCCCAACAACAACAGCAGCAGACATACACCATGATGGAGGTTGGAGCCACTCAGCAAGCACACATGGAACATGCATGTAACATGGCATATCTGTAGACTACTGTTATCTGTATTGGTAGATCATGCATATCTGAGATGTGGAGTGTGTCGCTAAAAGATGTGGAGCCTGTTGTTGTGCAATACTGATAATTTGGAACATAATCTGTAGCCCTGTGAATGTACTGTTGTACTGTAAGATTGCAAACACACAGTAGCAATGCCACAGTTGTAGCCACTGACAAACTGTCTCATCTCTATGTAGGTCCCTCTGGGGTGACAACAAGGCAGCGGACAGATGCTGTTGAGTGTGTTCTACATTTATTATTGTAAATAAAAAGTGCATGCCATAGTTAAGGTGAAGGCCATGTACACATGTAACACACCTACCCATAATGCATGCTGTGCATCTTTGGTGTAAGATCACACACATCTCACTAATGTGATTAGCTGCCTCAAACACATGCAATACCCAGACCATCTCTAACAAATGTGGCTAGAGTGTAGTGACCATTGGATAGGCACAGTTGGTACTCAACATGCACATAACATACACATCTATGTCATACACAGAGCATTTTAACATGCTACACATAAAGGATTCCCAAACCCTCTGTAAAGACACACTCCAGTATCCAAAATCTCATCCACACATTAGCCATAATATACCTGAGGGGTAGAGGCCTATCATGGGGCATTTAAACACTCTGCAGCACACTACACATTCATGTCAGGGAATGCTCCTTACTGGCCTCCTTACAAACTCATGTAACAACTGTTTGTGAAATTGTGAATGTAGCCAAGGTAGTACAGTTCTGGTACGGCATGAGTAGTGCTGGTTTGGGAAACATTTGTAACCTTGAGTGACCACATGATGCTTCATGATGATGGCCTATGGTACTATACCCCATCCAGTTATTGTAACCACAGTACTGCACATAGCTTTCATCGCTATACATCTTGCTATACACCTTAATGTTGCGAGTGTTCGCACATATGCACGGCTAAACAATACGCATACCAATCACTATTTGCACAACTGACACATATATGTCTTGTGATGCTATTGAGTGGCAAGGTCATATGACACACATTGGGTATGTGTAGTGTTTAAATGTGCAGTTGTGTTTTAGCACGCCATGTCATGGATGACACTGGCATGTCCACAATATGATCTACACTCACCATAAGTACCGTACATTGAGTATGTGGCTGAATGGTATTCCATCAATTATCCATGCACCACTGATGATGTTGTGTGAATACTCATCATGCATGTGCTAAAATGTGTCTACACACAGATACACATCCAACCATGGTATGTACACCTGTTTGTAATGGTGCCAGTACATTACAGAGTTTTGAATACCTGCACAGCAATGTTGTGTCCATGTATGCATTGTGTTCCAGGGTGGAGGCCCATCACCTAATAACAAAACACATGCATCAAAGCCATGTATACTGTTAGTAACAAGGATTGTCTACACTTGCACTGCATGCTGCTGAGCAACACATGTCCTGCATGCTGACATGTGTGATATGACTGTTTTGCTTGTGATACTGTACCCCACCATCACCTGCTATTGTGTATGTTCTGAGAGATTGCTGGTGTTGTGTGTTTCTGCTTTAGGGAGGAGTGTATTTTTGTGTGTATGCATGTGTGCATGCGTGCATCCATGCATGCGCACATATGCACATGTGTGCATGTGTGCGCATGTGCACATGTGTGCATGTGCGCATGTGTGCATGTGGTCTGACATCATGTACAGGTCTTAAAGTGTGATTCCTGTTTTCCTCTCACAGGTGCCGAGGTGGGGCTGGTTCAGTACAGCAGGGAACCTGATGTCACTGAGACAGTGATCATGAGGATAGGTGTGTTGCACAGGCAGGTTTGTCAGGGTCTGTTGTTGGGCCACCAATTGACAGTACACAAGTCTCCACCCCATCCATCCACACAGTCATACTGCCTGTGCAGCCATCATCACCATTGCCCTTAGTTGAGGGACAGTGTATGGTTGGCACTGGCCAGGACAGTGTGGTATCTATGGCACATGTATCAGGACACAGCAGCCATAGTCAGATGTCTGGAATGGTACCACATAGGCAGATGCCCAGGGGTTCTCGTCAGAGCACTGCTGGTCATCATGCCCCTGGCAGACATGCCACACCTCTTTCTACCACACGCAAGTTCCAGGCTGTCATGGAGGCACAGAAACAAATGGAGCAGTACACCAGACAGGGACTAAGGGCACAGAGGGCTCATAAAACCTCTGTAAATGACAGTATCCATGATCTAGCAGGTGCCATATGTAATTACAATGAGGTCATTGACAGACATTGGGGTGAGACATTGGATGTCCTTCACAATGTCATGTCCATCTGTCAGGACAGTGCTGGATGGTTGAGACATCAACGTGGATGTATGCCAGCAACATCAGAAGCTGGAGGTCACTGTTGACATCCAGCAAGTCACAGCCACAGCAATGTTGGGGGTCTGTCCATAGACCGTCCTAGAAGACCACGTGCACGTGGCTCTGGCCAGTCCCAGCAGGGACCTGGATCCAGTGGACATATGTCAACCTCTTAGGATAGTACCCAGTCTGGATTAGTACCTGATACTGTCTGTAGCACCCCTGCCAGGCACAGGTTCCGTATCCATGGCCAGAGACAATGATCTATAAAGCCTGCCAGGTACAGTCTGTAGCTGTCTCACAAATCCTAGTATATGGCAGCCACATGGTGGAACTGTGTGCATGCAGACACACACACATAAACCAGAAACCTAGGGCAAACACATACCCGCACACATTACATCAACATTGGCCCATAACAGTACTCAAGGCCCTCACTCACACACTCACACACACATGTCAATTGTATGGCTCAGTGTAGGCCTCTGGCAAACCAACAACACACCCTGCGCATATGATGAAACCTGTGCCACCTCCTGTCATCTGTAACATTAATGCAGAAACAGGCTAGCATGGTGCTGATGCACAGGGTGACTTTAATAAAGTATAGCAATGGTTGAATGTGTAGCATGTGGTCAGTAGTAAAGTGTAATGATATCCTTGAAGATGTAGCTGAGCAGGCATGATGCATTAAAGCTGTAATTAGCAATGTTTTATGGTTTCCACCAGTGTTTATTCCAATTGTGTTTTGTTTGCCCATGTGCCACTTGGCTGATGTGTGTAGTTGTGTCAGCATGTGTTATAGAGTGGAGAGTAAGTGTGGGGTGTGTACAGCACAGGTCTGCAGGTGTACATTTGTGAAAATGATGGAGGTGCACTGTCTGCATGTACGTGTATATTGGACACATGGGCAGGGTGACATGCTGTATTGGCCAGTGTTAACACTCCATACTTTTTATTGGTGGCCAGTATGCATTGTACTGCACACATTTTGGAACTTGAATACACATGTGTGTGTATGACATGGGTTGACACTATGCTGTAGGTGATGCTGTTGTTGCTATCTGTCATTGGTTTGCATTACTAAGGTTAACACTGTCCCATCTGCATATTCCTTTATTAATGCACACTGTTCACCTACAGGGTTGCATGGACAGTGCTATCAAAAACACAAGAAATTCTCACTTATACAGTAAAAGTGCATTAGTCTCATGGACCCCTGCCATAAACTAAATATATAATAGAAGGTGTGAAGTTGTACCAAAAGAGTTACATACCAAGAAGGGATAACCTCTCTGGTCAGTATCATTGGGAAAATACAATCCCTCAATAAACATACAAAGCAAGCGTCAAAATACAAAATGGCAAGGATTCCAAAGACAACACTAAAGCTTTCATCAGTGTTGTTCATAATCTACAGGGGAAATCTCAGACTGGGTCACAGTTAATGTAAATGGTCACAAAGTACACTTATCTGACTGACATTACCAATTTCTTGTCAGACAGTTTGAATGCGGATTTCACCAGCCTGTCATTACACAAGGGCCACATTTCCAGACCTGAAGAATGTAAAACCTGATGATTCACAGACACTCTAGTTAAAACATCTCTTTAACAAAGTACACACCACAGTGGCAATGGTACTGGACAGTGTCCCTGGCTGTGTCATACACAAGCTGACATATGAAGTCACCACTCACCTAAACGCTCTGTCCAGATGCAGCCTCTATGCAGGTTACATACTTGTGGAATTACACACAGTAATGGTGTTCACAGTCCGCAAGTGTTGAGCTACAACGTCTTCTTCTTCTTCTTCTCCTTTCAGATGCTCCCATTAGGGGTCAACACAGTACATCATTTCTTCCTGGCCTCTGCATCTTGCGCTATCACACCATCCACCTGCATGTCCTCTCTCACCACAACCATAAACCTCATCTTAGGCATTCCTCTTTTCCTGTTACCTTGCGGCTTCATCCTTAGCATCTATTTCACAAAATACTCTGCATCCCTCCTCAGCACTTGTACAAACCAACTTAATCCTGCCTATCTGGCATGGTCTACTAACCTTCAAACCTGGCCTGACCCTCTAATATACTTATTCTTAAACCTGTCCACCGTTGTCACACCCAGTGCAAATGTTAACATAAATTGATTAAGGGTAGAACTACAACAGGTACTGGAAACTTTCACCCAATAAGCCAGACCAATGTTATCTGGAAGGCTGTGGAGTACAGCATTATGGAACTCATTAACAGAGACATTATGAACCTGCAAACACTGCACCATACCCACTTAGGTTCTCTAAAGGCCAGATCATGGCTCCTACACCTAGTAGACCTCAAGCCAGTCAACAAGGCTATAGGTGAGGGAGGGGAGGTCAACATAGCCAAGCTATAGCTCACCAGCAATTCATACTCATCCCACATACTGGTATTATATATAACCTCAACAAACTGACCATAAACGAATGTTAGATGATGGCTTGACAACTGGCACACAGATGTAGGACACACAGTAACATTTGCAGCCTCCATGTACTATTCTATGCCAGTAACAAGTAGTATTCACCTGCACTCAGTCCTGGGACCACTCCTGTTTGGCATATAGCTTTCTTGGGTACAAGCAAACACAGTAGGGATATGTCTGCCCACATTTGATGACAATGCATACTGTGGGCTATACTTTATTCTCCAGATGACACACACATCCTCCAAAAGGGTATCATACAGATAGATACCTGGTGTCAAACTCATGCTGTAAAGCTATAAGCCTAAGAAAGCATAGTTGTCCACTTTTAGAAAACAAAGTATCCTCAGAGTACCCCATAGTTAGTAGCCCCCCAAAATGTGGAACAGGTACTAATGTATACATAGAGCCATGTGTTAAGTCATCTCTCCTTTGATAATCACATTATCAAAGGGTTTTGGAAATCCTTCTGTGGAGCACATAAGCAATAAAGGGTTTGCATGCAAATCCACAGAGGTTGTTGCACACCTATAATGATTAGTTATCTTTGTCAGACTTTGCTTACTTTGGAACAGGTTTCAAATATACCTCAAGCATAAACCCTCACTCACACACTTCGATAGAAACCGCGATGAGTGGATTTGAAATGGAAGACGTAGCCCAGGGATCACTGCAGTGGCTAAGCTTGTCACAAGCATACAGAAGTGACCTAAGGTCTGGAAAGCATCAGCACACTCTGGCAAAGATAACACATGCATTCATGGAGAAAGCAGAGTACCCACCTATGAAATACTTGAGGTCACATGTATGTACATGGATTTGCCCACAGCTACCTTACATGTGTAATGCACATACAGTTGTCATTGTGATATGTCATACACTAGAAAAATCAAAAACCACTCCACATTGGCCAATGGTGTCACACACCTGGAACACAGACAGCAAGTGCGAGATTCAAACTCATTCTTAACTACATTATGATAATACAACAGTATCCATTTACACAACGCACTATACACATTTCTAGGGTTTCAACTTTCAACAGGTATATTTGTAGGTTGGTGACATCATCAGACTTGACAAAGATGAGTATGCCACTTTTAAGGGATGTGAGTAGTCTCCAAAAAGGGTGTTTTTTCCCTGGGAGACACACACACAGTAGGCAAATGCAAGATTCAAATCCCTGCCTAACTACATTATGATTCTACAGCAGTATGCATTTACACAACATGCCATACACATTACTGAGATTTCACTTTTCCACAGGTATATTTGTAGGATGGTGACATCATCAGACTTGACAAAGATGGGTATACCACTTTTAAGGGGTGTGAGTAGTCTCCAAAATGTTTGCTCCTCCCCAAGAAAACACATACACTCATAGTTGGCAAGTGCAGGATTCAAACCCCTACCTAACTACATTATGATACTACAGCAGTACACATTTACACGATGCACTGTACATATTACTGAGGTTTCACTTTTCCACAGGAATATTTGTAGGATGGTAACATCATCAGACTTGACAAAGATGAGTACACCACTTTTAAGGTGTGTGAGTAGTCTCCAAAAAGGATGCTCCTCTACAGGGAGATACACATAGTTGACAAAGGCAGGATCCAAACCCCTACCTAATTACATTATGATATTATAGCAGTATGCATTTACACGACACACTATACACATCACTTGGATTCCAATTTTCCACAGGTATATTTGTAGGATGGTGACATCATCAGACTTGACAAAGATGAGTATACCACTTTTAAGGTGTGTGAGTAGTCTCCAAAAAGGTTGCGTTTCCCCAAGGAGACACACACACTTGACAAATGGAGGATTTAAACCCTTACCTAACTACATTATGATTTTACAACAGAATGCATTTACACAGTGTGCTATACACATTATTGGAATTTCACTTTTCCACAGGTATATTTGTAGGATGGTGACATCATCAGACTCGACAAAGATGAGTATACCACTTTTAAGGTGTGTGAGTAGTCTCCAAAAAGGCTGCTTTACCCCCGGGGGGGCACACACCCCTAGGGCAAGTGCAGTATTCAAACCCTTACTTAACTACATTACGATTTGACAGCAATATGCATTTATACAACATGCTATACACATTACTGAAATTTTACCTTTCCACAGGTATATTTGTAGGATGGTGACATCATCAGACTTGACAAAGATGAGTATACCACTTTTAAGGTGTGTGAGTAGTCTCCAGAAAGGTTGTTTCATCCCAGGGAGACACACACACTCACATATGGCAAATGCAGGATTCAAACCCTTACCTAATTACATTATGATACTACAGCAGTATGCATTGACACAACACACTATCCACACTACTAGAATGTTGTTTTTCCTCAGGTATATTTGTTGGATGGTGACATCATGAGACTTGACAAAGATGAGTATACTACTTTTAAGGGGTGTGAGTAGTCTCCAAAAAGGTTGCTCTCTCCCCAGACACACACACACACACACACACACACACACACACACACACACACACACACACACACACACACATTTGGCAAGTGCAGTGTTCTTAATCCCAACTAAGTACATATTTACACTTCAGCAAGCAATATGGAGTTACAGGGTGCAATACAGACATTACTTGCTGACAGTCTGCGCAAAGGTTTTTTTCACATTTGCTAACCTCAGCAGGTTTATCATATTAGGTGTATTGTCAGTGTATTGTATGCATAGGCCATGATCATATCATATATGGGTTGATGCACCACATGCTGACACACACAGGGTCAAACCTTGAGTAGCATCTTACCTTCACCTACATGATACTACAATATAACAGAAAGATGATAAACTTCAACAATTGGCTGAGCTTCTGGTGTCATTCAAAGGGGATCCAGTCTCTGTCTGCCTGTGATGACATGATAGACAAGCCTTGTTGCTTCGCTACAGATGGTTTGCACCTGTTGCCCCTATGTTCCTGAATACTGGCCAAGGCTATTGCTGTCCCCATATTAGCTTTTTTAGGCAAGGCTCAAAGGTTCATAGATTCATAGGTAGGTACTAGGCTATTGGCTCTGTTGCCTATACAAGCCCAGCCAAAAAGGTACCCTGGCTTTTCCCACCCAAGAAATTTATTTTCCTGTGCCACTGTCGAGCAGAGACACAGTAGTGATCCCCAGGGTGAATTTCCTATTTCTCATCCAATCATCAAGATTTTTCTTGAAGAGTGCTAATGAGGAGCTTTGTTTGATATAGATAGGTAGTTTATTCTGGAGTATGTGAAGTCTCTGGAACCGGAATCTATCCCTCTGGCATGTTCTGTTTATTGTGGTGACAAGGTTTAGGTCCCTAGGTAGGTACAAGGCTATCTGCCCAAGGGCATTTATAAGCTTAGCCAGAATGTGTTGGCTTTCGCCTCCCTTTGAAATTAGTTTCCTGGGCCTCTGTCTAGCAGGACCACTGAAGTGATCCCAGGGGTACATTTACAATTTCCCATCCACTTGTCAAGATTCCTCTTGAAGAGAGTCTGCGAGGGGCTCTGCCTAACATCAACTGGGATTCTATTCCAGAGCGAGGGAAGTCTCTGGGACAGGAATCCATCCCTCCAGCACGTCCTGTTTATTGCTTTGCTGAGGTTTAATTCACTGGAGTGTGTGGCTCTAAGAGATTTGTTTTTCTTGAGATGGAGCATGTCCATTAATTCGGGGTTAGACATGGCCTTAGACATCAGGCATAGATCACCTCTGAGCAGGCAGTAAGCAACCAAGTAGAGCTGGAGTTTCTTTAGTCGAGCTGCATAGGGCATCTCTTTGAGGCCCATGATCCTCTTGGTGAGGTACTTCTGTGGTCTTACCAGCTGTTGCATGTGCCAATTAAGGTACATACCAAATAGGGCATTGTACTCTATTATGGGCCTGAGTGATGAGTAGAGGGGCACAATGACCTCTCTTGATCTAGAGGTGAACCCTTTTGTGATTAGATGGGCTACATAGAAGGAATATCTAACTACTTTGGCAATGTGATTATCAAAGGAGAGGTTACTATCTACCTGGGTCCCCAGGTCCCTAATTACATTTTCCGTACCTAGTGGATTACCACCCATGTGGTAATTCGTGGGCACTTTGTTTTTTCCAAAGGGGATGACTTTGCATTTTTTGGCATTCAGCTTGAGGCCATGGTTTTGGCACCAGGTATCTGTCTCTGAAAGACCCTTCTGGAGGATGTCTGTGTCAGCCAGAGAGTCGTTTATGGCCCCCAGTTTGCAGTCATCTGCGAACTTGGTCAGCCATAGTCCTCCCATGCTTGCCTGTAGCTCAGAGAAGTATATACTGAACAGGAGGGGTACCAGGACCGAGACCTCCTATGTGATGCCACTTGTGACTGGTTTAGAGTCGGACATGGCACCCGCAACTCTGACCATGTGTGTTCTATCCGTGAGCCAGTTGGGCACCCATCTTGTGACATAGGGGTTAATGTTCAAGCTGGTAAGCTTGTCTATGATGCCAGAGTGGGGAATGGTGTCAAAGGCCTTAGTGAGGTCCAGGTAGGCTGTGTGGACTACCTTCCCTTCATATATGGCCTTGGTAACTGTTTAAAAGAAGTCAACTAGGTTTAGGAGGCAGGATCTGCCTTTAACAAAGCCGAATTGGGTAGGGCCCAGTGTCAGGAGGTTCTCAATGTCTCTGTTTATGACTTCCATGATAATTTGCTCCATAGCTTTGCAGACCAAGCTGGTCAGGCTTATAGGGCGATAGTTCCCAGGTTCTGTTGTGGCACCACCTTTGTGGAGTGCGATGACTGTTGCTGTATGCCATTCTTTGGGTACCTAGCCTGTGGTAAGGCTGAGTCTGAACAGTGAATTTAGGTGAGGGTTTAGTTCCTTTTGGAGCTCGTGTAAGACGCAGCCTGGGGCACCATCTGGTCCCATTGATGCTGAGTTCTTAGCTTTTGAGAGGGCTGTTTTTACCTGCATGTACATGATGTCTAGGGCTCTGCATTCTTCTGGGATGGACACAGGCCCTTTTGGGGGTGAGGGGGTGTGAAGTTTGCACTAAACATGTCTGCCAGGATGTTGGCAATGTCAGTTGGTTCAGTGTATTTTTTGCCATTTTGCAGTATCTCAAAGCATATCTGAGAGTTGCCACCTAAATGTTTGATATAGCTAAAGAAGGCTTTGTGGTTATCTTTAGATTCCTTGGCAATTTTTCTTTAGAAACTGGCCTTGGATGATTTTATGAGCAATCGTAATTTCTTGCTAATAATGATCAGTGATGCCTTTCCTTTTTGGAATTTTGCTCTATCATGTAGTAGTTTCCTCCTTCTATTGTATAGCTTATTTATGGCCAAGGACCACCAGACTGGTTTCCTCTTTTTGGAGGAGTGAGTCTTGGTTTTACTCGGGATGGCTCAATCCATGCATCCCTGTAGATGCTCATATAATGCACTTGTAAAGGATTCTGCGGATTGAATAGCATTATCCTGTAGCAAGGGGGCTTTGAAACTTTCCACTTTGGTCTTGAGAAGTGTGAAGTTTGCTTTTGAAAAGTTTTTCACAGTGGTTTCCTTGACTGGGGGTGGGGTCGGGATGTGGATGTCCAGTGTGATTACTTTATGATCTGATCTTACCAGTGAGGGGTTTACCTCTGGTGTGGAACACTGATCCCCCATGTTGGTGATGATCAGGTCCAGTATGTTGTCACCTCTAGTGGGCATGGTGGCCAGCTGTTCTAGGGCGTTTGACTTTATAAACTGTAGGAAGCATTGGGCAGAGGAGTTTGTACTTGAGTAATTCTCCCAGTCAATGTTTGGGCAGTTGAAATCTCCCAATATCATGGTGTTTGGTAGGACCTTTATATTTTTCAGTGTTCTCAGGAATGCTGAGTGAGGGTCCTGAGACAAGGCAGGTGATCTGTAGCAGGCTACGATCTGATAAGCAGCTTTGGCCACTGTTAGTTGCACTTGGATGGTCTCCAAGGCCTCATGCTGTGCCTCTAACCTGAAAATGGATACACCCCCTCCTTTTGTATTTTGGTCCGGGTTTTGGGGCCGAAGATTGGGATTTCTTTAAGTAGAGCATGTCCAACAGCTCTGTGTTTGACATAGCTTTGTATGTTAGGCAGAGATCACCTCTGAGTAGGCGATATGCGACAGAGTAAAGCTGGAGTGTTTTGAGACGGTCTGTGTAGGGCATGTATTTGAGGCCGCTAATCCTATTTGTGAGGTAATTCTGTGGGCTTTCCAGTTGTTGTAGATGTCTTGTGAGGTACATACCAAACAGGGCGTTGTACTCTATAATGGATCTAATGAGAGATGAGTAGAGGGGA
Organism: Protopterus annectens; assembly: GCF_019279795.1. Classification (NCBI taxonomy): domain Eukaryota; kingdom Metazoa; phylum Chordata; order Ceratodontiformes; family Protopteridae; genus Protopterus; species Protopterus annectens. Next base: position 1,442,560,548 of record NC_056725.1, on the reverse strand, counting down.
ACAAAAACCTCTTTTTTCTGCATGAGAAACCTTTTGTGATGAGGTGTGCCATGTAGAAGGATTTCCTGACTACTGTGGCAATGTGATTATTAAAGGAGAGTCTACTGAGCACCTGTGTCCCAAGGTCTCTTATCACACTTTCAGTGTTAAGTATACTACCGCCTATGTTGTCGTTCATGGGTACAGAGTTTTTACCAAAGGGGATGACAATGCACTTTTTGGCATTGAGCTTGAGGCCATGGCTTTGACACCAGGCATCTGTCTCAGTGAGGCCTTTTTGTAGGATGTCCACATCGTTAGTAGTTTTGATTATGGCTCCTAGTTTGCAGTCATCTGGGAACTTCATTAGCCAAAGATCTTCTGTGTTAGCCTGTACTTCAGGGAAGTAAATACCAAACAGGACAGAACACAGGACTGAACCCTGTGGTACTCCTCTTGTCACTGGTTTGAAGTCGGACTTGGAGTCTGCTACTTTCACTGGGTAGGTTCTGTCAGTGAGCCAGTTGGCAATCCATCTTGTGACGTAGGGATTTATACCTAGTTTAGTGAGTTTATCTATAATTCCAGAGTGGGGGATGGTGTCGAAAGCCTTGGCAAGATCTAGATAGGCTGTGTGAACCACCTTACCCTTGTCTACAGCTTTAGTCACTGCTTCGAAGAAGTCTATCAGGTTTAGGAGACATGATCTGCCTTTTACAAACCCGAAATGGTTGTGGTCCAGAGTTTGGAGATTGCCAATGTCTTTGTTTATAAGTTCCATGATGATACGTTCCATGGCCTTGCAGACCAGGCTCATCATGCTAATGGGGCACTAGTTCCCGTGGTCCGTGGTGGCTCCCCCATTGTGTAGTTGGATAACCATGGCTGTGCGCCATTCAGCAGGCACAAAGCCAGAGGTAAGGCTATGATTGAACATGGTACTTAGGTGTGGTGCCAGTTTGTTCTGTAGTTCGTGTAGAACACAGCCTAGGATGTTATCTGGTCCCATGGATGCTGTGTTCATGGCTTTGGAGAGTGGTTTTTACCTGTGCAGACATGATGACAGCAACTTTGCATTCTTCTGGTATACAGATGGGCTCTTTCATGGGTGAAAGGGGGGTAAAGTTAGCACTGATCCTATCTGCCAGAATGTTGGCAATATCAGTTGGCTCTGTATATTTAGTGCCATTGTACTATAACTCAGAGCAGATCTGAGTGTTGCCATTATGATTCTTGACATAGAATGCTTTGTGGTTGTCTTTAGAGTCAGTGGCGATTTTGTTTTTGTAACTAGCTTTGGATGATTTTATCAGGGATCGCAGCTTCTTACTGAGGCTGACCAGGGAGCTCCTCCACTCATGGGTTTTACCCTCTTTTGCAACAGTTTCTTCCTTCTGTTGTGCAGTTTGTTTATGGCAGGGGAACACCAGATTGTCTTTCTTTTCTTGGAGGATAGCGTCTTGGTTCTGTTTGGGATAGCACGATCCATGCACTCATGTAAGTGCTTATAAAGTGCAATTGTGTAGGATTCAGTAGTTGTAACTGTATTGTTCATCTGCATGGGTGTCCTGAAGTTCACCACTTCTGTCTTAAGAATCATGAAGTTGTCTTTGGAGATATTTTTTAACATAGTTTCCTTAATGGGGGTGGGGGCAGAATGTGGATATGTAGGGTAATTAGCTTATGGTCAGATCGGACCAGTGAGGACAAACCAAACCCCATAACCAACACAAATAACCACAAAGTGAGCTAAACGCTACTCATTGCCAGAAGCCTCAGCCTCCAGATGCACACACTCAAGGCACTTCTCAGTATGGAGAATATTGATATCTGTGCAGTAACAGAAACCTAGTTCAAGGCTCCAGAGAGCACACCAGCCCTACCAGGATACTACTCATTCCATACCTTCCAGCATCAGAACCTGGATCATAGCACATAGGGTGAGGATGTATCCACATTCATCAAGGATACCTACACCTCTCTCTACATGCTCTCTACAGGATATGTACCCATAGAATGTTGCACAGCAATGTTCTTCCCACTCCACAGGGGTGGGGCCACAAAAGACCCTTGGCATTCATGCTCTATGAACCTGGCGAGTCTGATCTGCAAGGCATTGGAGCCAATCATAATGGAAGTCAACAATAAAGACATTGGGAACCTTCACATAGTTGAGCACACCCAGTTTGGCTTCATCAAATGCAGATCACACCTCCTGAACTGGGTGGATTTCTTTGAGACAGTTACCCAGGCTACAGATGATTGAAATGAGCTCCACATAGCCTTCCTATACCTCGCTAAGGCCTCTGACACTATTCCCCAGTCAGGTATCATAGATGAACTCACCAAACTGGGGATGAATCCATATAACACAAGATGGATTGCAAACTGGCTCACAGATAGATCCCACAAATTAAGAGTTGCTGGCTACATGTCAGACTCTACACCGGTAACAACTGGTGTCCCCCAGGGTTCAGTCCTGGGGTCCCTCCTGTTTGGTATAGACTTCCCAAAAGTACATGCCAACACAGGAGGTTTGTGGTTGATTAAGTTTGCTGGGAACTGTAAAGTGTTTGCCATAATAGATTCCCCACATGACACAAATATTCTCCAGAAGGGACTCTATGAGACAGGTGTGTGGTGTCAGAGTCATGGCCTCAAGCTCAATGTGGAAGAATGCATAGTAATCCCCTTTGGTGAAAACAAAGTACCCACAAACTACCACATAGGTGTTACCCCCTTACAACTGACAAGGTAATAAGGGATCTGGAGACACAAGTAGATAGTCATCGTTCCTTTGACAACCATGTTGCCAAAGTGATTGGGAAAGCCTATGAGGCCCACCTAATCAACAAAGGATTTGCATCAGGATCAAAAGAGGTAGTGGTGGTCCTCTACTCTTAAGTCATCAGACCCATCATTGAGTACAATGCACCATTTCGGATGTACTCAACTAAGCATATCCAGCAGCTGTAGAGACCACAGAGGTACCTCACCAAGAAGATTACTGGCCTCAAACAGTTGTGTTATGCAACACAACTGGTAAAACTAAATCTGTTCTCCATTGCGTACCACCTACTCAGAGGCACACTCTGCCTAACATACAGAGCCATGTCCAACACATAACTGTTGAACATGCTCCATCTACGGATAACAAAATTGAGTCACACTACACACTCCAGGGATATGAACCTCATCACAACAATGAATACAACATGCTGGTGGGATAGAGTACCATCCCAGACACTTGCCTTACTGTGGAACAGAGTCCCAATGTACATCAGACAGAGCCCCTCACTGACATACTTCAATAGGAACCTTGGTGAGTGGGTGGGAAACAGACAATTCACGCCAGGCATCACATCAGCAGCCCCACTAGAAAGGGGCTTAGGGTGCTAACTATTAGAACTAGGGCTTGGGATACTACCCAATGGAATGGTGAAAGCTGCACAACTTGCCTAGGCTAATATATGCCTTCATGAAGATAATCTACTACATACCTATGAACCTATGTGACAGGTACATGTCTACAGATAGTAGATGTGTACTACATTGTATAGACATGTTGTACAGGAGGCACATGGACCACATACACTGTAATGCTTACAGATACTGGTGGCTGTTATGTACAGTGGGTGAGATGTGCACCTCATGTCTTTTGTGCCATTGGGATGTGTGCTGCATGGGACAGTCATGGATGGCTCCATGTCATGGTCACCCTCTTACACACATCTCTACACATCCATCTTTGGGTTATTATATTGTGTTCCCCCTACATATAAATATATATATATATATATATATATATATATATATATATATATATATATATATATATATATATATATAGGTACATAGGTAATTGGCTATCTGCCTGAAGGCATATATTAGTATGGCCAGAGTGTGCAGCTATCACCACACATGGGCTTAGTTCCCTAGGCCTCTGTGTAGTAGAGCTGTTGAAGTGATCCATGGTGTGACAGTTCAGTTTCACATACACTCATCAAGGCTCCTCTGAAAGAGTGTCAGTTAGGGACTCAGATTAATGTAGGTTGGGAGCCTGTTCCAAAGCAAGGGAAGTCTGTGAGTTAGTACTATATCCCTCCAACATGTTCTCTTTATTGTTGTGATGATGATATCCCTAGAGCATGTGGCACAGTGAGCTTGGGTTTACTTCAGATAGCTCATGTACATCAGTTCTGCATTGGACATGGACTTGTCTGTTGGGCAGAGATCGCATGAGTAGACAGTATGCAACAGAGTACAGATTGAGTTAAATTCAGTCTTGTAGCATGGGGCAACTGTTTGAGGCCAGTACTCCTCTTGTTGAAGTACTTCAGTGGTCTTTCCACCTGCTGAAGGTGCCTAGTCAGATTCATCGCAAGTGTGCAGTGATACTCTCTGATGTGTCTGATGATGATGAGTAGAGGGAACCGCCTTTATCTACATGTAAAGACCTTGGCAAATTGTGGGAATGTGTTTCTGGAAGTAGAGATGACTATCGACATGTGTCCATAGATCCCTTATTATTACCTCCATATTTAGGGTGTTGGCACTTATGCGGCATTTGTATGACTGTAGCTCGAGGCCATAATTTTGACACCACATCTGTCTGACTGAGGCCCTTTTTAAAGATGTCTCTGTTGTCACAAACATCGATTATGACAACCTTTTTGCAGTCATCCACAAACTTTGCTAAACATAGCCCTCGTGTGTTTGACTGTATTTCTGAAAAGTATACACCAGACAGGAGGGGTCCCATGACTGAGTCATGGGGGACAGCAATTGTTACCAGCTTGAACAGGAGACCACAATTCTTACCTTGTGGGATCTATTTGTGTCCCAGTTGGCAATCCATCAGATGACATACGTGTGTATGCACAGGTTGTTGAATTTGTGGATACGCCATGTGTGTGGGATGTTAGAAAAGGGCTTTCCAAGGTCTATGTAGGCTGTGTGGAGCTCATTTCATTGATGTATGTCTTGGGTGACTGCCTTGAAAACTGTCTAGCAGGTTTAGGAACCATGATCTGCCCCTGGCCAAACCCCAATGGGTAGGGTTGGGTGTTTGTAGGCTCCCAATATCTCTATTTATGAGTTCCATAATGATGGACTCCTTGGCTTTGCAGATCAGGCTTATTAGGCTTATAAGACTATAGTTCCCATGGTCTGTTGTGCACTGACACATGTGGAGTGTGCCAAACTTTTCTATAACCCATTCAATAGTTTCATATCCTGTACAGAGGGTGAGTCTCAACAGACTGTTCAGGTGCAGGGTCTGTTTGTTTTGGAGTTCACATATGACACAGCCAGGGAAACAATGTCATCCCATAGACACCGTGTTTTTAGGTTTGGATAGAGCTGTTTAACCATTGTATATGTGATTTCTGGGTTTTCACAGTCTCCAGGTATGGTAATGGGCCCTTTTGTCAGAGAGAGGGGGGTAAATATGTATGAACCTGTCTGACAAGATGTTGGCAATGTCAGTCATGTACATGTATTCATTTACACTTTGCACTGACTCAGAACATATATGAGTTTACATTGATATTTATGACATAGCGAAAGAAAGCTTCATGGTTCTCTATGGAGTCTTTGGCAATATTTTTGCCAGAACATGGCTTGGATAATGTTAGGAGTGCTCATTGTTTCTTGATGATACTGATCGGAGATTTATTGATCTTCTTTGCATTTTCACTTTCATTGGACAACTTAAGTACTTGTAGTACATAGTTTGATTATGACAGGGGTCCAATATATTATATGGGTCTGTTTTCCTATCACTGTGTGCGCAAGGTAGGATTGGTGAATAGTGATAAGTGTCTGGAATAAGAACTGCAACTGCCAGATATGTGTGGCCCACTGCTGTACTCAGACATGGCCTAAGTGTGTGAGCATACCCAGAATGACCTTTCAGTATGTTGTTGACTGACATTTGCTTTGTTTGTTTAAGTGTGTGAGCATGCCCTGTAAGAACTTTCAGTATGTTGCTGACTGAAATTTGTTAAATTTAAGTATGTGAGCATGCCCACTATGGGCATATATACTATATGTGTGAGAAAAATCAAGTTGGTTTTTACTTCAGGGCTCACATTTGTGTTGTACATCGACAGGAAGCATGCTGTGCCTGTAGGGCTTCCATGAGTCAATTTGCATAGACTTATCAACATTTCTACATACAGGGGGGACAGCTATTATTTGTACATTTCTACCCAGGGGTCACACCTGATTGTTACTGTGGGTGTACATAGGATGAGGGGTACACCTGACACTTATACACATTTGCTAGGCCTGCACTGCTATGTCAGGTACTCCATTTCAGTCTGTACTGTTGCCTATCGTACTGGCTTGAGGCATACCACTGTACTACAGACCTTAGCTTCTAATTACACGCATATTAGTTTGTGACTTCATAGCCTTCCCAACCCACATCACACTGCCTGATCTGCTATCTGTCTGCATAGGCCTGGGGGGAGGTTACTCATATGCCTCTTCAGAGGGCAGGATACAGCATTTGTTTGTGTTTGCATTTGTCTACAATTGTCCTGCTGGCTGTGACTGTTAGATATGTGACCCCCCCCCCCAACTGGTATGTGTGAGTGACTTAAGTTGTGTCTGTGCCAGTAAAATGCTGTCATGGCTTAGTGGTTCAGTACTGTGACTATAGTGCACAGTATCCTGAGTTCAAGCCCTGTCACTGCTTTTTATTTTCCTGCTGGGCAGACCTGACTGGTTAAGGAACAGTAAAGCAGGTGTGAGCATGTTTACCCGGCTTTGCTCGACATTACCCGACTTTGCCCAACGTTGCCCGACGTTGCCCAACGTTGAGCTGGTTAGAGCGGTGCGCAGTTACGTGCAATTGTATTTAAATATGCTCAATACTGGTAAAATTTGCTTAGCAGTGCTTTATATTGCTTAAGATAGGGACTCAAGCCTCAGGTGGTGCTGCCGGGCTGCCTATGTTGGATGCACATATTACACTCCCTATACATGTTTGAAAATAGGTAGTGTCAAGTTAGGCATCCCTTTTACTGCATGTGCGAGTCAGAGAGATGTGTCATTTCCAGGGTTCCTACTGAGTCAGTGTATGTGCTATGCATTGCCTCTTTGTCAAGGCCAGGGCATACTGGGCATGCCTCCTTCTGCCTACTGGGGCAGGCTCAAGTTGTTCTTCCTCTGAGTCATGTTGTGCCTGTGCAGGCCTTGGCAAAGGTGGGGGGTGTTTGGCCTTACCTCATGTTGTTCCTGCTGCAGCTGTTTCCGCAGGATCATATTGTGTAGCATGACACATACCATGACAATTTGGGTACATGTAGTTGGTGAGTACTGCAAGGCTCCACCAGATGTGTCCAGACACCGGAACCATGACTTGAGCATCCCAAACAGACGCTCAATTATGTTTCTTGTTTGTGCATGTGCGTCATTATGGAGTTCTTGTTCGGGTGTGTGTGCATTTCTGATGGGAGTCATCAGCCACGACTCCAGTGTGTATCCAGCATCCCCCACTAGGTGACCATCAGGGATGTCCCCATTGGCAAATCTCTGGTACAGCTGCATCAGATGCCAGATGTGGGAATCGTGATAACTTCCAGGGCAGCCAGCACACACATTTATTATTACGCCCTGGGCATCGCACATGACCTGGCAGTTAATGGAGGGGAAGCCCTTGCGGTTGATGTAGACCCTACCCTGCTCACAGGGTGGTGCGTTGATGTGTATGTGGTTACAGTCTATTGCACCCACTACCTCAGGGTATTCTGCTATTTGGTGGAAAAGATGCATATTGCTGGCCAATGCCTCACGGGAATTGGGGAAATATACATTCTCATCGACATGTGCTGACATGGCATCCAGGAACTGGTGCAGTACCCTGGATGCTGATGCCTGTGAAATCCCCATCATATCACCAGTTGGTCTCTGGAAGGTACCTGTAGCTAGTACTCATAGGCCAACACATACCTTGGTATCCACTGGGATGGGTTCCCCTCTGTTGGTTCTGTGTGTGAGGCGTGGTCGGCACAGCTTAACAATTTGCTGCAGGAGGTCTCTGTCCACCCTATAGCGCTCCACTATCTCCAGCTCATGTAGCCCCTGGTAGGTTACCCTGGGTCTGTACACTCTTCTCCATCTCCTCACTGTGGGTTGCTCAGCAGCATTCACAACATCACCACCCTCAGCACCTTGCACATGATGGTTTATGATAGCAAGAGCAACCCCTAACATTTTGTCTGACTTTAAAGTTTTTAAGCTTTCCCTCTTTGTATACTGCAGTGTTGCAGAGTTCTTTGGAAAAAACAGGGAAGGATGCTGTTTGCAGAGCTTAAAGTGCTGGGCTGGGTTGGGCTAGTCTGCTACCTGTGTAATTGGCTGATTCTGATATATTTCACCTGGCAGCTCTGTGAGTTCTCCTTGGTTAACTTCCTACTACTTCTTTTCCTTCGTTTTCCCTTTCTGTTTCTGCCCAGGGCAGCGCCGTGCAAACGAGCGCACACGCGCGCACACGCTGTGTCCACGTTTTCAAGAAATTTCAGATATATTCACGGCGTACACCTTTGGTTTCTGGTTTTCAAAAAGGACAACTGTAGACACGCCTCTTGCAATCCTGAGCAACTCAGGGCAAACACAAGACACTGTGCTCCAATAGGCTTACAGTCTTTCTGACACACCTCCTCATGATGTTACCTATATTCTACTCTACTACTCACCTACCCCTACACTTACACTCTTGGGACATGGCTCACATGCTGGGGAAAATTGGGATTCACTATCCTTATCCTCATTTGCATAGGATTGCCTACTAATGCATGGTTACATCTCTCACACTGAGCTTCCCCCCCTTAGCAACCACTACTCAGTGGCCATGTTGTCTTCAGCCTGCCATTCACCTGCATGGCAGGATAAGCTTTTTAGTGAAAATGGCTATTTTTGGCTATTTTTAAATTATTTTCTTGTTTTTTAAAGCGCTGCACATTTGTGTGGTGCTGCGCTATGCTTAAACATCAGAGATCAGGAAAAAAAGTTAGATTTTAATAATTATAAACATTTATAAATGCCAATGGCCTTATATTTGGCCACTGGCATGCTTCCTCAACTGTATGCATCATTTGGAGCTGTCATAGCTCCGTTTATCTATTTGCAGAATGGTACTTCGTTACCAATGGAGTACATTTCTGCAGATAACACTAATCTTCCATGGACAGGTTAGTGTTTCCTGGATTGCAAATTTACCTCATTTGCATAGCTTTCAGCAGCAAATGAGGTAATTTGCATACCATGACACTGTCCGTGCAAGAGTAGCTTTAGCAGCTCTCGTGCACGCCCCTGCTGGCTGTACCTGGATCGCACGGCAGACATATAGGTTCATAGGTTCATAGGTTTATACTAAGCTATCTGCCCTAAGGCATTTATAAGCCTAGCCCAAATTATTGTGGCTTACGCCACCCCTTATATGAAAAAATACTGTGCCCATTAGTTTGTTGTGCCTCTGTCCAGCAGTGACACAGAGATGATTCCTGGGGTAAACCTACGATCTCCCATCCACAGGTCTAGATTTCTCTTGAACAGAGTCAGCGAGGTGCTCTGCCTCACATGGACCGGGATTTTATTCCACAGCATAGGGAGTCTCTGAGTGATAAATCTATCCCTCCAGCACGTCCTATTTATATCCGTGCTAGGGTTTAAGTCGCTTGCTCTAGTGGTTTTGGTGGATTTGGATTTTTTGAGGTGGAGCATGTCCATTAATTCCGGGTTGGACATGGCCTTGTATGTCAGGCACATGTCACCTCTGAGCAGAAGGTATGCGACTGAATAGAGCTGGAGTTTCTTCAATCTGGCAGCATATGACAGATTTTGGAGTCTATTTATCCTTTTGGTGAGGAACTTTTGGGGTCTCTCCAATTGCTGCAGATGTCGGGTGAGATACATCCCGAATGGGGCATTGTACTCGATCATTGGTCTGATAAGTGAAGAGTACAGGGGAACAATGACCTCACTAGATCTGGATGTGAATCCCTTCATGATCAGGTGGGCAATGTAGAAGGTCTTTCTAACCACTTTAGCAATGTGAGTGTCAAAAGAAAGGCCACTGTCAACCTGGGTCCCCAGGTCCCTGATGACCTCTTCTGTGCTTAGTGGATTGCAGCTTGGGGTTACCTTGTTTTTCCCGAAGGGTATGACTATACATTTTTTGGCGTTTAACTTCAGGCCATGGCTCTGGCACCAGCTATCTGTTTCCGTGAGTCCCTTCTGAAGGATATCCGTGTCCGATGCACTTTCCACTATGGCGCCCAGTTTGCAGTCGTCTGCAAACTTTGTCAGCCAAAGTCCTCCCATGTTGGCCTGTACTTCTGAGAAGTAGATGCCAAACAATAGTGGGCCAAGGACCGAGCCCTGTGGGACACCACTTGTGACCGGCTTGGAGTCTGACACAGCGCCAGCAACTCTAACCCTGTGGGTTCTGTCCTTAAGCCAGTTTGCAACCCATCTTGTGACATATGGGTTTACATTTAAGCTGGTAAGTTTTTCTACAATACCCGAGTGGGGTATTGTGTCGAAAGCCTTGCAAGGTCAAGGTAGGCTGTATGGACTGCCTTTCCTCATCAATGGCCTTGGTGACTGTTTCGAAGAAGTCAACCAAGTTCAAAAGGCATGATCTTCCCTTGACAAAGCCAAACTGGGTCGGGTCCAATGTCTGCAAGTCCCCTATATCTTTGTTTATGAGCTCCATTATGATCCTCTCCATAGCTTTGCAGACTAGACTTGTTAAGCTTATGGGGCGGTAATTACCAGGGTCCGTAGAGGCACCGCCTTTGTGGAGTGGGACCACAGTTGCCATACGCCACTCCTTGGGCACGTATCCTGTGGTAAGGCTAAGATTAAACAGCTGCCTTATGTGCGGGTTTAATTCCTCATTTAGCTCGTGTAGCACACAGCCGGGGACACCATCCGGTCCCATTGATGCTGTGTTTTTAGCTTTAGAGAGAGCAGCTTTCACCTGCGCATTTGAGATGTCCGGGAGGCTACACTCGGCTGGGATAGTTATCTCTCCTTTAGGGGGGAAGAGGGGGATGAAGTTTGCACTGAACCTGTCTGCCAGTATGTTGGCAATGTCTGTGGGTTCAGTGATTTTTGTATCATTTTGGACTAATTCTGAGCATATCTGGGAGTTTCCACCCAGGTTCCTAACATAGCTGAAAAAGGCCTTATGATTGTCCTTTGAATCCATGGCAATTTTTCTCTCAAAATTGGCCTTAGTTGATTTTATGAGTGCTCGTATTTTTTTACTAATAATGATCAGGGGTGACTTCCCTTTTATGGATTTTGTTCTATCATGTAATAGCTTTCTCCTCTTATTGTAAACTTTGTTAATGGCTGGGGTCCACCAGACTGGACGTTTGCCCTTTGTGGAAAGAGTCTTGGTTTTATTTGGGATTGCCTGATCCATGCAGTCCTGGAGGTGTTCATAGAAGGCATTTGTAAGGGCTTCCGCAGCTTGGGTTGTGGTTTCCTCTGGCTCAGGGGCCTTGAAGGAAACCACACCAGTCTTGAGTAGTGTGAAGTTTGCTTTAGAGAAGTTCTTCACTATGGTCTTTTTTGCTTGGGGTGGGGGCGGGATGTGGATTTCCAGTGAGATTAGTTTATGATCAGATCTCACCAATGAGGGATATACTTCCGGTGTGGAGCATTTTGTCCCCATGTTTGTGACAATGAGATCTAGTATATTTTCTCCTCTCGTGGGAACAGTGACTAGCTGTTCCATGGCATTTGAATTTATGAACTCCAGGAACCGTTGGGCTAGAAAGTTAGGGCTTGAGTAATGTTCCCAGTCTATATTCGGGTAGTTGAAGTCACCCAATATGATGGTGTTTGGAGATACATTTATACCCTCCAGTGTCTTCAGGAAGGCTGTGTGGGGTTCCTGAGTTTGAGAGGGTGGCCTGTAGCATGCTACAATTTGTAGAGCAGTTTTGCTTATGGTTAGTTGCACCTGGATGGTTTCCGAAGCCGTGCGTTGCCACCAACCTGGAGGTGTGAGTATCCTTTATGAATATGGATACACCCCTCCTTTTGTGGTGTGGTCCGGGTTTTGGGGCGAACGCATGATATGAGGTAAAACCTAATAGTGCCGGGGTGCTCTCAGGAGCCTTGAACCAGGTTTCAGTTACAGCACAGACATCGATGTTCTCCATACTGAGAAGGGCCTCGAGTGCGTGCATTTTGAGATTTAGACTTCTGGCATTGAGCAGCATTACCCTCAGTTTCTTCCCATTTTTGTTTTCTAGGGTGGTAGGTTTAGAATTTGAGCCTTGCCTAAAAAGACACTATGGGGGTGGCAAGAGCCTTAGCCAATATCTGGAATCCCAGGGGTGACAGGTGCAAGCCGTCCCTTGCGAAGCAGCGTGGCTTGTCAAGCATGTCATCCCAGGCAGACAGACACTGGATCCCCTTTGAATGACACCAGACATTAAGCCAATTGTTAAAGCTGATCATCTTGTCTCTATATTGTGGCATCATTCTTGGTGAAGGAAGGATACTGCTCAGGGTTAGGGTCATACCTGCCTGGGCTACATAATCAGAGAGCTCCTCTATGTCTTTTTCATGTAGTCCAGGGAGGTACGTCTCAGGTCGTTCACACCAGCATGGACAATGACCGTGTCATATTTGTACTTGCCATGGAGTGACCCGAGTGCTTGTGTTATGTGGCGGATTCTAGCGCCCGATAGGCAGCTTACTGTGACCCTCTCCTTGTTCAGCCTGGTGAGTGGGACGTCAGTGTGTCTGACTATGGAGTCACCTATGACAAGTATGTTTGGTGTTGTATTTGGCCTTAAGGGCTGTGACTGCTTTGCACACTGCTTTTGTGGTTTATGTGTTGCTTGTGGGGTGTCTTGAGGTAGCAGTTGTTTGGGTGTCTGCTTTGGAGGCCTCTGCTGTTTAGGTAAATTTTTACTCAGAGCCTCCGAGTATGTCTTTGTGTGTATATGTGTTTGATTCAGTGGAGTGGTAGCATTATGTGAGGCTGGTTTTGTGGTGTGTGTAGTTGCCTTCTCCTCCTGTCTGGTCTTGCCAGTCCTGAGTTGAGAGAGCTCAGCCTCCAGTTTGGCTAAATAGCTGCATCTCTCAAGTATTTGTGTTATGTGGGAGGAGGAGAGGGTTGTCTGTGTACATGAGGCAGTTATAACATTGCCTCAAGATTCCCAGATTCACCAGCTGGACCAGAGAGGAGATTGACAACTGACCTTTGGACATGCTAGAATAATATTGGGAAATCCTTAATTGAAAACAAGGGCCAGTGGGGAGTGAGGGTGTAGTGCTTTTAATTTTTAGTGCTGACTTATATAATTGCTTTAGTGAGCAAGTGCCAGGTAACTTGAGTGCAATGTGTTACAAGTAACTAAATGCAAAAACGACAAACAGTAACTTTCTTTCAAGTGAAACAAGGCAATAAGTACAGTAAGCAATGCAGATATCACTAGTGATCCACAGAAGCTGAGAAGTTGCGTATTAGGTGGAATTAGCTTCCAGGGAAATAACAAGCAAACAAACAACAAGCATATAAACAAAGCTAGATTCAGTAGGCCTGGATCTAGTCTATGTTAGAGCAAACAAGGTGAACCAATTTCAGTAAGATACAGTTCAAATATTCAGGCACTATAAACCTTTAACCAGAAAATTCCCAGCTCAGAAGGGCAGAGTCCAGCCTCTTCTCCCTCAAGAGTGCAGACCACGAACCTTCTTAATGTAAAATAACTGGCCTGAAGCCCAAGTGCCTAAACCAGAACTAATACACTTGGACACTGGGCTCTCAATCAGCAGTTCCCAACTTAGAAGGATGAAAGCTACCTGTCCTGCCACCACAGTGCTTGCCACAAACCTTCCTAATGTAAAACAACTGTTCTGAAGCCCAAGTGCTTAATCCAAAAGACTTGAATGATAGCTACACTTTAATCAAGTTACAACCAAGCAGTAATAAATACCATTGAATACTTTAGAGAATGTCTGGATTAGTGCTCAAGTTACACAAACAAAGCTAGATCCAGCAGGCCCGAATCCAGTCTATGCCACAGCAAACAAGGCACACCAACTTCAGTAAGGAACAGTTCAGATATGCATGCACTATAAGCCTTTAACCAGAAATTCCCAGCTCAGAAGGGCAGAGTCCAGCCTCTCCTCCCACAAGAGTGCAGACCACGAACCCTCTTAATGTAAAATAACTGGCTTGAAAGCCCAAGTGAACTTGTTATTTGCTAGTAATTACAGGTGTGGGGGTAGCCTCCGTGAGCTCCTACACTCTTCTTGCACTCCGTGCAAGCTTTCGTAAATCCTGCCCCAAGTCTAAAAAACAAACTGTTAGTGTGATTCAATGTCTTTTAAATAATACCAAAGACAGTACCACTATAACAGCCCCACACAGTTACTGACAGTAGTACCCACTGTTTATCTACTCAAACTTTTCAGTTTCAAAATGCACATGATGGAACTAATTTCATTGATTCCAGGGTAATGGCAATAATCTAATCTCAACTGCCATAGCAGTTCATTTCTTTGTAAAGTAAGTGAGTCTGGTCCCCCTCTCCCATCATTCAAAAATCGGTCGATAACTCTAAATAGAAAGTCATGACCTGGATGCTCCATACTGTGTCTTGCTAGGGCATTTTCGATCTTATTTCGACCTATGCTGTAAATATGCTCGTACATGCTCCCACAGTTTCCTGTCGGTCTTCCCGATGTAAAATTCTGGGCAGCGTATGCACGTTGCCATATAAACAACTTGTTTACTCTGGCAGTCAAATTTGCCTCTGATTTTATATTTCTGATCTTTTATTAAAAAGGGCCGTCCAACTGCCATATATTTGCAATACCTACACATATTACATTTAACCATACCACACCTCATGGCTGTAAACCTGGTTCGACTCTCCAAGATTTGTTTGAGATTATTGCCTCATCTGTAGACAATTCTAGGTGTCTCAGGAAGTTTCTCCCTTAGGTAGCTATCCCTCGTAATCAAATCCCAATTTTTGCGGATGACAGATACGATATTCTCTGCTTCCAGGCTGTATGTGAATATGAAGCTACAAATACTCAACTCCTGCCTTTTAATTATCTCGACACCTGGTTCATGTCCACAAACTTGTTTGTTTAAAATTGGTGCGTAAACACCCCTGTCCCTTTTCATCTGTACTTCTTGTATTAAATCCTGAACTAGGTTAGACGGGTACCCCCTCCTCAAGAACATACCCTTCAGAAAATTACATTCATCAATAAAATCCTCATTCCTGGAAACTATTCTTGCAGCTCTAACCAGCTGGCCCTTCACAACAGATTTTTTTCTGTGCGAAGCAGTGACAGCTGGTGAACTGCAAGATTGAGTTAGAATATGTTTCTTTCCAGAAGATCTTGGCTATGTAACACTTATTGTGAACATCTTTGATTAAGTCCACATCCAGGTACCCTATCCTGTTTTCTGCAAATACTGATGTAAATTTTAAGAAGTCAGTTGTAGAATTTAAATAACTTACACGTTCCTGGGTGACTAAAGCATCACCCTTTAACATCATAAATATGTCATCCTGGTGTCGTGTATAGTATTGTATTTGATCCTGCCTGCAAGAGTTACCCAATGCATATTCCCTTTCCCAGTGTGCCATGACTAAGTTTGCCAGGCTAGCCCTGCATGGTGAACCCATGGCTACACCTACTTTTTGTAAAAAGAATTTGTTGTTAAATGTCACAAACGTATATGAAAGAATTATGTCAAGGAGCTCACTCACCAGTTGGATTTCATCATTTGGTGCTTTTTTGCTCAACATCATGGAGACCACCTACTCTATATTCACCTCATGTGGGATAGATGAATACAAATCCTTGACATCGATGATCAAAAAATTCAAATCTACACTAAAAGAAATTTGGTTAATACTGGTAAGGAAGAACCATGAATCCTTAGATATTTGGGGTTCTTGTTGCACATATTTCTTTAGAATTTTGTCTACAACTTTGGCACATGCATAGGTAATGCTGCCCCTAGCGTCCACTAAGGGTTGCATTGGCGGATTGTGGACATGTTTGTGAACCTTAGGGATTCCAAATAGTAATGGAATCCTGGGGGCTGGCATAATCAAGAAGTTGAAAACTTCATTGTCGATCCTTGCTTCGATGAACATGTCATTAATTAATGACCTAATCCTACTGTAAGTGGCATTTAATTAATTCTTTGATACTTCTAAATAAGTATCTGTTGTTATAATGCTCATCATTCTATCTATATAGTCAAAATTGTTCATCACTGCTAAGCCACCCCTTTTATCTGATTGCATAATTCTTATGGGGGTCTGACATAATCTTTCAAGCATTTGTTTTTCTTCCAGATGTATATTATAAACCCATCTATTACCCCCCATTGTTACATCTCCCCATAACATTATGCAAGTCTAATACACACATTTGATCAAATAACACTAATGATGGGTGGAGGGGGGATTAAAAGTACTGGGAATATAAAGCTGACTTCTTTCATTGTGTTGCTGACCCATTAAAATGCATAAATTGAGTTTTCTAAGAAACATCTTAAAATCTATCAATGTTTTAGCGACATCAGCTCATGTAGAAGGTACAAATGTGTACCCCTTAGCTAGAGGTTCAACCAAGTCCGGTGGAAAGTCTGTCTCTGAATAGTTAAAAATTTTAAAATCCAAACTAGAATTATAAATAATGTCACAATGATTTGTCTCGACCACTAAGTTATTATCTAAGTCTAGATTTAATTCTACCTGTTCTTCGTCTTGTTCTTTGCCTTCTGTCCCTGGGGTGCTGAATAATTCGAGGCTCTGATCTGAAAAATTGCGGTATTAACTGATTGTGGCTGGTGGGGCTGTTTAGTATTATTAGTTATTCATTCATTTCTTTGTAGTGTATCCGGAAGTGAGGCCCTATCACCATTTGGTGGTTCACACAAATTCGCCATAACTTCACTATTGGCCACTTCCTTTTCAACCTGATTACTACAAGCTAAATAATTGCCCTGTGATGTCGGTGGTTTAGGGTACGCTGTCCCACGTTCGTACTCTCTGATGTCACGTTTAAGTTTTTTGATTTTGGTTGAGTTGATTTTACTCAAATATTGGTCAATGCTGCTGAAGGTGCACTCAAATCCCATCATGTGCATTTTGAAACTGAAAAGTTTGAGTAGATAAACAATGGGTACTACTGTCAGTAACTGTGTGGGGCTGTTATAGTGGTACTGTCTTTGACATTATTTAAAAGGCATTGAATCACACTAACAGTTTTTTTTTAGACTTGGTTAAAATGTGTGTATCTGTAAACACTTGTCATATCAAATTTTAGTGTAACAGTAACATGGTTGCTTGTTTGATTGAAAAACAGTACTTGTTTTAAGTATTTTATTGGTATTTTAAATATGTATTGTTTATTTCTGTATTTTTTAACTTCAGTGTGTTGCATTCAGTGAATCTTTTATTTGCATGCATTTATATGCATACATTGACACATTTTTATCAAACTGGATATTTTGCTTTGTTTTACAAAATTAGCTTTTGTGCTTCAGAGGGAAGGGTTTCTTTCAGGAGTGTTAACTGTCACACCCAACAATCTTTGGTTGTAGACCATGTGGTGTGACAAGTGGGTTATTTAAACTCTTGCTTCTAAGGAAGCAAGTATCTGATGAAGTTAAACTATTGTGGATTGATGAAAAGTGCCTTATCATTTTTGAGCTTAATAAATACTGCTTTTTGGATCTAGTTGGACTCAACTGGTGTGTGTTACACATCCACTCAGGATTCTTTGGTGTGTATTATAATTTAAACAATCGGTATCAGACAGTTTAGAAATTGCAGTTACAGCTTTATCGTGGAGAAAGAGGGTCAGTAACCATACCCAGAGCTCTTGCCCAACATTATACTGTTTACATACCCTCTCAAACATATGAGTGAAACTATCAAAATGATCCCCCTCTGTAAATTGTGGAAGACATTTACTGACCTTTGTTGCTTCTTGGGTTCAGTTACTCCCTTCCCCATTACCTCCATGACTCTGTTGAATAGTCAGCATCTCTTTTTCATGTTGCCTCTGCCTCTCATTCTTCTCAGCTTCCAGACATTGCAGTTTCTCATTTTCCTCAGCCTCTAGATGTTTCAGTCTCTCTGGTGCTTCTATTTCCAAGTGTTTGGCCTCCAACGCAAGTTTCTTTAACTCCAGATGGATGTTTCACTCCTCTGTGGAAAGGTTGAGCTGTCCATTTTCTGAGAGTTGTACATCTCCACAGGTAGTCTGATTGTCCTCCTGGTTGCTATTCTGTGATGCAGCTGTGACTAAAGCTACAATCATGTCTGCTATAGTTAGGTTGGCATGCACCAGTCCTTTAGCCTGGCATATCTCAGCCAACTGGTTCCTTATCAGCATGCCATACTCCTCCACTGACATGCATGTCTGCTCTCCCTGACTAACTAAGCTAACAAAAAAATAAAATAATTGTGATATGAACTCTGAATGTTCACTGTGTGGCTGATTGAGAGTACAAGCACCTTCAGTGACCACTGTACACAGGCTACAGGAATTCAATATCCTCACCACTACAAGCCAATTAATATATGATGTGGCTATCTGACCACTATCACCCAATTAATATGCGATGTGGGTATCCCACCACTGCCAAACAATTAACATGCAATGCCCCTTCTCTGATCCAGTAATCAAGGAGCCTCGGTCCTCCCCACTGGCAACCATGAGGGATGTACACAATGGGAGAATGACAAGTATGCACACAGTAAAGTAGAATTTTCCTTAAGAACACACAGAGATCACAGTCAGTCTGGGGATGGTTTCTCCTTTTTTCTTCATATCCCCATTAATACTCCCCAGTGGCACAGCTATAGGGTTAAGATCTCAACTGAGGGGTCAAGCCAAGACCTCCAGCACCCTATCTGTCCAACCAGTGCTTCATGTCCATGCCCAAGTAGGTGATACACATACACACACACACACACACACACACACACACACACACACACACACACACACACACACACACACACACACACACACACATACACACACACTTTTAGATTTGACTTTTATACAAACACACACATGCACACGCACACACACATACACACACACACACACACACACACACACACACACACACACACATACACACACACACCTGGGGAAGGCTGGCATAGGTTTACCAGCTATGCCCCCTTCTGCCCAGACTATAAGGTAGTTATCACTGCCACCAACCCCTACTTATCAGCTACTATAAAGACCCTTACAAAGCATGACCAATCCTACTGTGTAATGTTACTATTATCCAAATGGTAAGTATGACCAAGACTAAGGCTATTTAGCAGTGGCCAGTACAGTGTCACCAAATACATATGCAAGTACCCTAAGAGCTTAAACATCTCTAAACAAACCGGCTACAAACAAAGATATGTTTAAATATATTTAATAATAAATTATAAAAGAACAAGACAATATTCAAACAATGCAGTAACTACAGAGTTCAGAATCACAGGCAATATTTTAAAACAACATTGCAGGACAGTCTCAAATAAATACAGAAAACATCTAAACTAATCTTTACTATATTCCTATCTATCTCTAAAAGAAATACTATTACTAAATCTTACTTACAGTGCAACATGCAGGCAGAAGTGCTGAATGGATGTTTCTAGGTCCAAGACAAGATATCAAAATGCCCAGTCTCTCTATCTGAGAGAGTTCTTAAATTAATATCACATACTACTGCTGGGTTAGCCTGGATGACGTCACTCTTTGTCACCTCCCTTCAGTTCAGAAATTTATCATCTCTGTGTGAGAAGTACATATCTCTCAGATTTGCAGCTACTAGGAAGCAATAAACACTTTATATTTTAAACCCAGTAATTAAAATTACTTTCAAGACAATAAACAAACTTCTAGCTCTAGACATTGTGTCTGCTTACTGAGAGATACAGTCATAAAACATTTTACTTTTCAACGTATTTTGCAAGTTAATTCTGCATGTTCCAGCTTCTACTATTAAAACATACATCTGCACAGGTATATAGTTTATATAAATTTATGTTATTTTCCAGTAGGATACACTGTAGTTACATTCTTGAAGCTCAGTACACAACATACAGTTCAACACACATTTCTTCACCAGAAGTTTAAAATCCACATAACATATAGTTCTCTTACATTTGTAAGACAAGCACATGAATCATATTAATATTCACAAATGACACACAACTATCCACAAAATTCCAGATAGCTGGGCTGGCAGTGTCACAACATCATCAAAGAAAGGTGGTTATAGACTCATAAGAGCACTCAATCAGCACAGTTTCAGTGCCTACCATATGTAAAGGCCCACTTCCAGACTAGACAAGATAATGAAGTGGAACTTCTCCACATCCAACTTACTGTCAACAAGCCCTCTTATCAAATCATAGCTAACTAAAGGACTCCCCTCTAAGCCCCTCTCAGCCCATACCTCTTACCTAACCAGCATGGAATCCCTATACATTAAGTCAAACAACTTTTCCTAGGAGACTTCATCTATTCCTGCATTAATAAGGAGACTTACCCTTCCTCAAACATGTATATCCAGAAATTTCTGGACTTCATCAAGTCAAATTATCTAGATTGGGTTGTCCAGGCCCCAACCAGGGACAATTAAGTCCTGGACTTGGTCCTGAACAATACGGGATAACTTCATTCCCTACTAATTGTAACTTCCTCTGTGGTCAAATTGTACCAACAAATTAGTCACATTCACCTTAAGACTGAAGCCAGAAGCATCTGACATTAACTCAATATTCAGAGATTATGCCAAGGCTAATCTACTTAAAACTGGGTGATGATATGGCTAAATTCAAAAATCCCATTCTGACTTCATAACCCCAGTAACCATGCAGAATTATTTACTGGCAAATTATGTGCTCACATAATTAAATGCTTAGAAGAATATGCCTTCCTCAGAAGTAAATACAATGATTAATTAAAAAGAAAAAACTATGGTGTATCCCTAATATAAAAAGGCTCTATAATAAATGAAATTGCTTGCAAAATATTTCTTTTCTCAAAATGCCAATAACTCTTTTACTAATCATAATAAGAAAGTCAAGATTGTTATCAAATTAACCAAAACCAGTTTTGAGGTATAAATGGCAAACCAGTTAAAAGATAACTGGAAAGCCGTATTTAATAATGTTAAAAATCCCTGAAAACAATGCCCAGCACTGTACAGAGATAATAATAAAGGATATCACATACTTGGACCCAGAGGATATAGCCAATATAAAAGCAGATAAATTTAGTCAAACTTCATTCCCCTCTCTCTTCCTATATTCCCAGATCATATACCTGCATCTACACCCCTATCAAATTGCTCAAAGGCCAAAACCGCTACTCCTATGGGGCCAGATAACATACCAGTCTGGATACTGGTTAGCATGAAACATGACTTCTCAGACCCCCTATAGAGTTATTTTAATATCAACCTATAAACAGGCTACATGCCTATAAACAGGACCTCAACAGTCATCCTTGTGCACAAATGTGGGACTTCAATGGACCTGGGTAATTATAGACCCTTATCTCTGACAAACCTCATCTGTAAGGTTATGGGAGATAATCATTACATAATTAATAAAAAAGAAAACAGGTAACCTAGAAACTCTGAACCCAAGCCAATTTGGAATTGTCAAGTAATGATTCTGCAAACTTAATCTGGTTGACTTCTTCTAGAATATTAATGAAGCAATGGATGCAGTCAAACCAATACTCAAAACATACCTAGAGCTTTCAAAAGCATTCAATAACATTCTGCACTGAGGTATTACAGATAGACTTTCCCAGCTTAATGTCAATCCTTATTCAACTAGTTGAATATAAAACTGGCTCACAAATAGAACACAGGAGACTGGAGTCAGTTACTCTTCCACCTCAAAGAGACCTCTTGGGGGTCAATCCTTGGGTCACTCCTCTATGGCAGACAGCTGTAAACTCGGTGCCATAATAAACTCCCCAGAGGACACCAACATTTTCCAAGAGGGCCTTTCCAAAAACAATTGCTGGTGTTAAAACAAGGAACTAAAACTAAATAACAGGAAATGTATAATTAAGTCCTTCAGAAAGTATGACTTTTCTTGTAAATGTCATATTGCCAACACTCTCCTGAAGGTTGATCTGTAGTCAGGAATCTGAAATTCTCTACTGATGATGAACTGTCCCTTAATTACATGTCCACTGTTGTAATTATTTCACTGTACTCATCTCTCATTGAGCTAATCACTGAATACAATACCCAGTTTGGTATGTACCTGCCCAAATACTTGTCACAGCTGGAGTGACCACAATGTTTTCTCACTAAAAAAAAAAAAATTAAGAGCCTAAATCACAAAAACTATGCAAACCATCTCAAAACCTCGATGCAACTATTACTTTGGGTGTACAGTCTTAACAGTCCTTGTCACACCTATTAGAACATTCAGAAGTCCAATGGCAGCATGAACTCCAGCTCAAGAGATCTCACTCACTTTTATAACACAAATAAAAAATATTGGAGGGATAGGTATGTATCACAGAGAGGTTTCACTTCATAATACTGAAATATCAAAATACTGAAAATGAGAAAACTTCATAATATGGAAGCTCAAAATACTGAAAATCAAAATCCTGAAAACTCAGAAACCTGAATTTCAAAATACTGAAAACAGATAAGATACATATACTAACTGTAAACAACAGAAAACTACATTCTTTCAACTATAAGCAGGGGGGCAAGCCCCCCTGCACCCACCACACCCCCGCTACTTAAATATATCAACTCCAAAATTGCAGTTAGTGTAGTGAAGTGCAATCTTGGAGTTGATATATTGTTTTATATATATATATATATATATATATATATATATATATATATATATATATATAATATTGCCCCTCTGCTTATACTTGGTGGAAAGTAATATGCTTTATCTTGTTTAAACTCAGTATATGTATGCTGTGTGTTTTCAGTATTTTGAGTTTTCAGGATTTTAAACTTTCAGGATTTTGGTTTCAGTGTTCTGAGTTTCAATATTGTGATATTTCAGTGTTATGAAGTGAAACCCGCAGAGAATATCTCTTCAATGCAACTGCCTTCCACTCCACATAAAAAAGAGGACTTCTACTACTCTGTTCAGATGCAATTTTTAGACATTTTATAATTAGTTTAGAGTAGTTTTTGAGTATTTTATTAACAGATTTATTTGTTATTGCTGGTTTTTACTGAAGGGGACTATGATATGTCAAGTTTTCAGAGAAATTCCCTTTTAAATGTTTGATTACTCAAGAATAGGAAGTGATGTATTTAATTGGTTCTTTTTAATGAATGTAATTGATGCTTAATTGATTTTAACATTTAAATAGGACCAAAAAGCCTGTGATTGCTTTTGGTTCCTGTACCTCTGAAGAAGCTACTCGATAGTAGTGGCGAAAACGCTTTTTTTATTGTGCTCAATAAACCTGCGTTTAGGTCTACGTGGCTTTTGGATTCTTTGGCACTCCTTTTTTGTGTGTTTCCTACTCTGTTCAAATGTAATTTGAATAAATGGATGGAAAACTGCAAATTCATTTCTGCATGTTAAACCTATGTTCTTCATGGATAGCATCAACAAGTAAATGCCCCAACACTTCCTTGTTCTGCATGCCTGTACACAAAATATAAGGGCTAAAATCTAACATAGGAATATATGGCTAGTCTTCTTTAGATTCATAGGTTCATAGGTTCATAGGTTCATACTAGGCTATCTGCCCTAGGGCATTTATAAGCCTAGCCAGAATGTGTTTGGCTTTCGCCACCCATTTTAAATTTATTTTGCTATGCCCTTTTTCGAGGTTAGTATACTGTGCCTCTGTCTAACAGTGACACAGAAGTGATACCCGGGGTAAACCTACGATCTCCCATCCACTCATCAAGATTCCTCTTGAAGAGACTCAATGAGGGACTCTGCCTAACCTGGACTGGGATTTTATTCCAGAGTGAAGGGAGCCTCTGGGTTATGAATCTGTCCCTCCAGCATGTCCTATTTATTTCAGTGCTGAGGTTCAAGTCTCTCGAGCGCGTAGCTCGATGGGATTTGGATTTTCTGAGGTGCAGCATGTCCATTAATTCCGGGTTGGACATGGCTTTATACGTCAGGCACAGATCGCTTCTGAACAGGCGGTATGCCACTGAGTAGAGCTGGAGTTTCTTTAACCGGGCAGCATATGGCATCTGTTTGAGCCCTTTGATCCTCTTGGTGAGGTACTTTTGGGGTCTTTCCAGTTGCTGCAGGTGTCGGGTAAGGTACATCCCAAAAGGGGCATTGTACACAATTATGGGCCTGATGAGGGATGAGTAAAGAGGCACGATGACCTCCCCTGATCTAGATGTGAATCCCTTCATGATTAGGTGGGCTATATAAAATGTTTTTCTAACCACTTTGGACGTGGTTGTCAAATGAGAGATTGCTATCAACTTGGGTCCCCAGGTCCCTAATTACTTCTTCTGTACTTAATGGATTACCACCTATGTGGTAATTTGTGGGCACTTTGTTTTTGCCAAAGGGGATGACTATACACTTTTTGGCATTTAACTTGAGGCCATGGCTCTGGCACCAGTTGTCTGTTTCTATGAGGCCCTTTTGGAGGATGCTTGTGTCGGCTGGAGAGTCGATTATGGTGCCCAGTTTGCAGTCATCTGCGAACTTGGTCAGCCACAGTCCTTTCGTGTTGGCCTGTACCTCCGAGAAATATATACCGAACAAGAGAGGTCCCAGGACTGAGCTTTGTGGGACACCACTTGTAACTGGTTTGGAGTCTGACATGGCTCCAGCAATTCTAACCATGTGGGTTCTGTCCTTGAGCCAGTTTGCAATCCATCTAGTGACATAGGGGGTTATATTTAAGCTGGTGAGCTTATCTATAATGCCCGAGTGGGGTATTGTATCGAAGGCTTTTGCGAGGTCCAGGTAGGCTGTGTGGACCACCTTCCCCTCGTCAATAGCCTTGGTGACTGTTTTAAAGAAATCAACAAGGTTTACGAGGCAGGATCTGCCCTTAACAAAGCCGAACTGGGTAGGATCCAGTGTTTGTAGGTCCCCAATATCTTTATTTATGAGGTCCATGATGATACTTTCCATAGCTTTGCAGACCAAGCTAGTCAGGCTTATGGGGCGATAGTTTCCAGGATCCGTTGAGGCACCACCTTTATGGAGAGGGACCACTGTTGCTGTACGCCACTCTTTGGGCACATATCCTGTAGTAAGGCTGAGATTGAACAGTAGTTTTATGTTTGGGTTTAGCTCTTCTTGAAGTTCATGTAGGATGCAGCCCGGAACACCATCTGGTCCCATTGATGCTGTGTTTTTTGCTTTGGAGAGGGCGGCTCTTACCTGAGCATCTGAGATGTCAGGGGGGCAGCACTCTGCGGGGATAGTTATTTGCCCTTTTGTTGGGAGTTTGCGCTGAACCTGTCAGCCAGGATGTTGGCAATGTCTGTGGGTTTGGTGTATTTTTTGTCATTTTGGACTAATTCTGAGCATATCTGGGAATTACCACCCAGGTTCCTAACATAACTAAAGAAAGCCTTGTGATTATCCTTAGTGTCCTGTGCAATTTTTCTCTTGAAGCTGGCCTTAGACAATTTTATGTGTGCCCGTAGTTTTTGCTAATACTGATCAGTGATGCCTTCCCTTTTTGGGATTTTGCTCTATCATTTAGTAGCTTCCTCCTTCTATTGTATAGTTTGTTTATGGATGGGGTCCACCAGACAGGACGTCTGCCTTTGGAGGATTGGGTCTTGGTTTTATTTGGGATACGATGATCCATGCATTCCTGAAGGTGTTCATAGAATGCGTTTATAAAGGATTCTGCGGTCTGGGCCGTATTTTCCACAGGCCCGGGGGCTTTGAAGGATTCCACCTCAGTTTTGAGGAGTGTGAAATTTGCTTTAGAGAAGTTTTTCACTGTGGTTTTCTGGGCAGGGGTGGGGTCGGGATGTGAATATCCAGTGAGATTAGTTTATGGTCTGATCTTACCAGTGAGGGATACACTTCTGGTCTGGAGCATAGAGTCCCCATGTTGGTGAAGATCAGGTCCAGTATGTTTTCCCCTCTTGTGGGAGTGGTAACAAGTTGTTCCATAGCATTTGAGTTTATAAATTCTAGGAACCTCTGGGCTAGGGTGTTGGAGCTAGAGTAATGCTCCCAGTCTATGTTTGGGTAGTTGAAGTTGCCCAATATAATGGTGTTTGGAGAGACCTTCATATTTTCCAGTGTTCTCAGGAAGGCCGAGAGGGGTTCCTGGGTTTGGGAGGGTGGTCTGTACCAGGCTATAAACTGGAAGGCAGTTTTACCCACTGTTAGTTGCACATGGATAGTCTCTGATGCTTCGTGCTTTGCCACCAACCTGGAGGTGTGGGTATCTTTGATGAATATCGATACTCCCCCTCCTTTTGTGGTTCGGTCCAAGTTTTGGGGCCGAAAAGCATGGTATGAGGTATAACCTGGTAGTGCTGGGGTGCTCTCGGGAGCCCTGAACCAGGTTTCTGTTACTGCACAGATATCGATGTTCTCCATGCTAAGGAAAGTTTCAAGTGCGTGCATCTTGAGGTTTAGACTTCTGGCGTTGAGTAGCATTACTCTTAGTTTCTTATCCCTTGTGATACCTATGGAGGTGGGTTTGTCTTTTGAGCCTTCCCTAAAAAAGGCACAATGGGGGTAGCAAGAGCCTTTGCCAATATCCGAAAGCCCAGGGGTGACAGGTGCAAGCCGTCCATAGCAAAGCATCGTGGCTTGTTGAGCATATCATCCCAAGCTGACAGGCATTGGATCCCCTTTGAATGACACCAGTACTTAAGCCAATTGTTGAAATTGATAATTTTGTCTTCATATTGTGGCATCATTCTTGGTGAGGGTAAGATGCTACTCAAGGTCAGGGTCATACCGGCCTGGGCTACATGCTCAGAGAGCTCCTTTATGTCTCTTTTCATGTAGTCCAGGGAGGTACGTCTCAGGTCATTCACACCAGCATGGACAATGACTGAGTCATATTTGTACTTGCCTTGGAGTGACCTGAGTGCTTGTGTTATGTGGCGGATCCTAGCGCCCGACAGGCTGCTCACCGTGACCCTCTCCTTGTTCAGCCTGGTGAGCGGGACGTCAGTGTGCCTGATGATAGAGTGTATCAGGTGTTTTTAGTCTTAAGGGCTGTGACTGTTTGGCACACTGGCTTTGTGAGATATGTGTTGCACGTGTTTTGTTTTGGGGTAGCGGCTGCTTGGGTGTCTGCTTTGGAGGTCTCTGCTGCTTCGGCAGATCTTTATTTAGAGCCTCCGAGTATGTTTTTGTGTGATTATGTGTTTGGTTTGCTGTCGTGGTAGGTCTATGTGAGACTGGAATTGTAGTGAGTGTGGTTTCCTTCTCCTCCTGACTGGTTATGCCAGTACTGAGTTGAGAGAGCTTAGCCTCCAGTTTGGCTATATGGTTGCATCTCTCACATGTGTTGGAATTTGTTGGGAGGAGGAGAGGGTTGTCTGTGTACATGAATCAGTTGTAACATTGCCTCAAGATTCCCAGATTCACCAGCTGGACCGGAGAGGAGATTGACAACTGACCTTTGGACATGCTAGAATAATATTGGGAATTCCTTAATAATTGAAAACCAGGACCACTGGGGAGTGAGGGTGTAGTGCTTTTAATTTTTAGTGCTGACTTATATAATTGCTTTAGTGAGCAATTGCCAGGTAACTTAAGTGCTATGTGTTACAGGTAACTTAAATGCAAAAATGACAAACAGTAACTTTCTTTCAAGTGAAACAAGGAAATAAGTACAGTAAGCAATGCAGATATCACTAGTGATCCACAGAAGCGCTGAGAAGCCACGTATTAGGTGGAATTAGCGTTCCAGGGAAATAACAAGCAAACAAACAACAAGCATATAAACAAAGCTAGATTCAGCAGGCCTGGATCTAGTCTATACTACAGCAAACAAGGTGTACCAATTTCAGTAAGATACAGTTCAAATATTCAGGCACTATAAACCTTTAACCAGAAATTCCCAGCTCAGAAGTGCAGAGTCCAGCCTCTTCTCCCACAAGAGTGCAGACCACAAACCTTCTTAATGTAAAATAACTGGCCTGAAGCCCAAGTGCTTAAACCAGAACTAATACACTTTAAGAATAACAGACACTGGGCTTTCAATCAGCAGTTCCCAACTTAGAAGGATGAAAGCTACCTGTCCTGTCACCACAGTGCATGCCACAAACCTTCCTAATGTAAAACAACTGGTCTGAAGCCCAAGTGCTTAATCCAAAAGACTTAGAATGATAGCTACACTTTAATCAAGTTACTACCAAGCAGTAATAAATACAATTGAATACTTTAGAGAATGCCTGGATTAGTGCTCAAGTTACACAAACAAAGCTAGATCCAGCAGGCCCGAATCCATCCCTACAGATTAATAGCCTAGTAAGTACCTATCCGTTTATGAACCTAAATATTGGTGGATGACATAATAGTAAATGTTTAACTCACATACACAATGTACAAGACTTGATCCTCACAT
Source organism: Protopterus annectens (assembly GCF_019279795.1). Classification (NCBI taxonomy): domain Eukaryota; kingdom Metazoa; phylum Chordata; order Ceratodontiformes; family Protopteridae; genus Protopterus; species Protopterus annectens. The sequence continues at coordinate 1,442,531,970 of NC_056725.1, read as the reverse complement.
TTGACGGAAACCTGCAAGGCTTAAAATGTCCCACAAGGGCAGCTAGTTCTGTACTTAACAATGAACATATAAGTGGCAACATGGGCATATTGCATGGCTTCTGAAGGAATACCCAGTGTAGATGTTTGCAAAGATGCAAAGTTGAAACTTTACCACTGCTAAAATACACATGACTGAGAAAACACTTTGTCATGCATGCATCACTCATCAGCTGATCCACCACCAGCTTCTTTCATTCATCAGTTTAGCTCCACCTATATTGTAGACTTGATACTACAAACAGTGTGGCTTTCTACTATTAACTTAAAGCAGTACCATTTCTTTCTTACAGAGTGAGCTTTAACAATGATACAGCAGCCTACTGAATTCAATGGGATTCTCCTTTACTTTGTTTTTTTATATTGGCATTCATCATCACTGCCAAAATCACAAATTTTATATAATCTAAGCTAGAGTCATCATTTGAAATTGGGTATGGAGCTCTGCTAATCCTCAGTAGCATATAATATTTGGGAACTATGACAGCCCTACTTTGTTTGGATTTATCAGGTGTAGTCTGCTACCCCACAACCAGCTACTCATTGAATGTCACAGCTGGTATAATTCACTACCACAAGAATGGAAGAATGCTTAAAATTAGGTGACTCTGAAAGAAGGCAAGCATTCCTCATTTGGTGACATATGAAAATGAGGAGGTATACATTTTTAGTGCACTGAGCCCAGAAATTATAGTCTGATATTGCAAAAAAAAGATAAATCAGTTAAGTGTTTCTGTAGCACAAGACCTGATCTTAACAATTGTTAAACACCTCTGCTTCAGCTGTTAAGATCAGGTATTATGCTTGGTAGTTAAATCTGCCAGTCCTGGACAGTAAACAACAGCAGTAGAATTTAAAACTGTTTTCTTTCTGCCTGCTGTGTGCACCAGTAGTCTGTCTCTGACTTTCCTTAGTATAAGACATGTTATGCTGTCTTTCTGACACCACTCACTATGCACTTTATGGCTTTGAAAGCTGGAAAAACACTCATCCCTGGATTTAATAAAATCTGTGTAGTCTCTGTGTACATGGCCACGGTTCCCCCTCAGCAGCATGCTATGCATATTAATGATGGCTCACTGCCGAGGAAGAACATAGGAACAGGGTTATTAAATCAGTGAAGGGAGAAGTGTAGAGGCTACCTGTGGTCGTGGATGGCCTGTACTGCTCCCGGCTACTGTTGAAAAGCTGTGAATTGGGACAAATGTGAAATATTTAAAATTAAATACTTTTTTTTCCCATTTTTTTTGCATGTTTGGGCATAGCGACTCAGAGTGCAACAGTACCAATGTGTTTACATATAGACAGCTGACACCTGCCAGACATCTAAAAATAGAAACTGGATGTCATTAATTATCATAATTACATAGCTATGGAATTTTAAATATTTTTTTCTGTTTTTTTTTAATTGCTGTTTGTGCAGCATGGCGTGCTGCAGAGCACTGTAGAACCAAGTGGCAATGATACATACATAGCCGACAGTTGCTAGACATTTAAAACTAGACACCAGATGTAATTAATTATATATGTATGGGTGTATTTAAGTGCATTTGCGCAGAGTGCCACCATGCTTAGCAATGGTAACAGGTAGCCCAGTAGTATATGTGAAGGCATACTAGTTTTCATCATAGCCAAGTAGTTAAATGGGTAGAGCTATAGCCTAATGTTTAGTAAGTCCGGGGCTCGAGTCCAAAGCAATGATAAGATGTCTATAAATCAAAGTATTATATATGTTTAATTTACCAACAAATTTGTGAAATATGGCACTGCTGTGATGGGCTGAGCAATGGTTAAACATGTTAATGACAGATACTTTTGCTTGCATGGTGCTAAGCTGAGCTAAACCCTTGGTTGTGCAAGTTCTCGCACTGCTTAGCTGCAGTTAGCTGGTTTGCGTGCTGCTAAGCAACACAGCTCTTTTTTGAATGTTGTTTAGTGATATGTAAGGGTGGGAAAATAGCCTATATTTAGTGCAATAGGTGAAAATTCTCCAACAGTCTTTGGAGTCTTATCTACTGTGGATATGGCGGGTGGCGCTGATGAAGGTGCATGCATTTGGGTGCAAAGATGGAGTATTCTGGAGTCCAGGGTCTTTGTTGGGCTCCTGGTTAAAATTCTTGAACCCAGGTTGCTGCAGGGCAGTTTTCAGGCCTTGGAGTGTAAGGTAGAGACCTGGGAACAGTTGGCCAGGGAACTCACCAGTGTTACTGGTATCCCCCACACAGGTGAGCAATGTCATCACCATTATGATGACCTGAAGAGGAGAAAGAGGGGAAGATTGGATATCTGGGTCCAAGAAGCTAGAGCAGGGAATGCCTGACAAATATGTAAGTAATTTTTCCTCTGTTTTACTAATATGCAATCTGAATGTCTGCAAAACTGGGATACATAATGGTGTGCCTCCCTCCCAACTGCTACAGCTGAGAGGGCTCCAAATGTTGAGTCCAGGTGCTGCAGGTGCCTGGCCAGGTTGCACTGTGAGTGTGGTATGCATGGATTTATTATGCTAAATGTAGTGCAATAAGCAAGGAAGAGTAAAGGATTACTGCAATAAAGTATACACCATAATTTATAGTTGCAGTCTGTAGAAGCTGATTTGTACTGTTAATCATAACATCTGTGTGTGTGTGGGGGGGGCACCTCCACCAATGGTTGGTGGCCAGAATTAATTATCCATAGTATTTTACTGACCACTATAAGAATATAGCATGGACAGTAGTTACATGGATTTTGCTTTATAATAAAAGATTAAAAAAGAAGCATGCTACATATTCAGACAAAAACACAGAATTCATGGTGAGAGTATTTGTAAGCGATGAATTAACAATGAAACACCAAACAGCATAAAAAAACACACAAATAATTTCTTATTATGGATAATTCATTCTGGCCTCAAGCTATCACTTCCTCGACTGGCATGATGGCTGGGTTGTACTGCACTGGCTAGTCTTTGATGCAGGACTGTATGTATTTACTTTATTCATGTATAGTGTTAGCACAACAAAACACACACACACACACACACACACACACACACACACACACACACACACACACACACACACACACAAACACACACTCACACACACACACACACACACACACACACACACACACACACACACACACACACACACACACACACACACACATATTCTGACTGGGTCATGATGGGTCTATAACATACTACGAGTTCTTAAGAGGTTATCAGCTCTGCTAACACAGTGTCTTCCAGTACAGCTGTCCATTTTGGCTGCAGACTCACATCTCTTAAGGAACCTGATTTGATTTCTATATGCACACACACACACACACACACACACACACACACACACACACACACACACACATGTACACACACACACACACACACACACACACACACACACACACACATACACACACACACATATATATATATATATATATATATATATATATATATATATATATAGATATATATTAGTACTGATGCAGTCATCGCACTGGTATATCCAGATGATCATGCTCCTCCAACAGTTGCACTGCTGTGACCTATAGATCATGTGGCCCAGTATCACAAAGATGTACCCAGGGTAGTATGAAAGGGCAGTTGCTCTGGGTGAAGGATTTAGGGGTATAACCATCAGATGCTGACCAGCTTCTACTGCAGTACCAGCATTCATAAATGCATGCAAATAATGCATTTGCAGACAGGGCTTTCTTTGGATTATGCTTAGGGGCACCAGATAGGGGAACAACAGTGGGCACTAGAATAGTTAGCTTCAGTTAGTATCATACATGACTTCTTCCACAAATCTTTCCTTTCCTGAGTGTGTAGAACAGTTTGCATTGCAATAGACCATGTACAGTTTATCCTGTTTTGTCTTTATGGTTTACTCATCATGCTCTCAAGAATGGTTAGCATATGCTTTGCATACACAATCTACCTCATTAACATAGAATATTCAAAAATGACATTTCTGAGTGGACTGTGGAACCAGTAAAAGCAGCATGTATTGTTTGATGTGTTAGACTGCCCCCCCCCCCCCCACACACACACACAGTGAGATATTCCTTTCTGTTACAAACAGGGCAGTAATGACATCAAAGTGAAGACCCACTACATTAATGCCCCAATTTTTTTTTTTTTTTTGAAATCCAGCACAATGTCTTTACTTCCTAAGGATCTATTGACTTGATTTAAACTTGTGAAAATAATAATTTGATGTCCAAGGCATTGCTCTCAACTGTCCAGATTTTTGCAGAATGTCTAGATTTTTGGCTCTTGTTTTTTGGCCTTTTACTCAAAAATTCTGTGTTATTCTGATAAATCATTGAGGACTGAATGCTTTGAATAATTACAGATATTTGTGTTTTGGACTCCATATCCTTCAGAAAATGTATGGCAACACAAAACCTTTGATTCTAGTAACTTTGCATCTTTCTAATGCAATATTTAAAAATTATCCCTATTTTTTGGGTCCTTGCCCCCCATTATTTCTGGCTTTGCCTAGATATCTTGTTCTAAGAGGTTGAAAGGTACAGTCTAAGGTGTCTATCCTACTAATATTCTAAACAAATAAAACAGTACTAGGAATACAGACTGCAGTAATATAACACAAAGGTAAAGACTGTGATCCCAAAGATGAGAATGTTAACATTCAGTCATAATTATAGACACAGGGATTAACATAGCAAACCTGCATGAAATATTTGCTGACAGTTTTGTAATATTCGGCCTTTATGTGAGCAAAGAATGCCACCTTTCAGCATAAAAGCATTTGTGATGTCTTTTGAGAGATGAAAGCACACCATTCACTTTAAATTTTTCCTCCGTCTCTAGTCTATAATTTAAAGAATAGAGCATTCTTTTGGCAGATGTCATAAAAAAGTCATTTTGCATCTCAGTGCTTCAATTCAGTACCTGCTACAATGTAAGCAAAGTAATACACTAAATAAACACAGACTGTTACCTTTCATCTGAGCTAGCTGGGTTAAACAGATTGTCATATTATATTTCAACCATAATACTGGGAAAGCCAAGAGAAGAAACAGCTTTTTAAAAATATATTGATGTATAACAAAAACACTAGTGATCCTACTTACTTACCTTTGCCTCTGCAAAACAATTTAACTTCTCTACATGATTAATGTGATTTTACAGATGACAATATGACAGAATTGTTAATGTGAATATAAGAAATTTTCTGAGCTATGTGACCACAAATGTTGTAAAATACATGCCTAATAGTTCCATGGCAAGACCTGTACTAGCAGGCTTTCTAAGTCTTTCACAACACACACCCACACACACACACACACACACACACACACACACACACACACACACACACACACACACGTACACATTCTGAATATCATAGTGATTAACTTTTCTCTGCATCCACAGAGATATGCCACTACTTCTATATTTTACATGCAAGTGGCATACTGCAATGGACAGCTTTCCATACTGACAATGCAACACAGCTGTGGACAAAACTCATATGTGGAAAAATATGCAAAGGAAGCCTCATAAATATACACAGATATCCAGATATTTGGACGGACTCATAAATGATGGCATGTCACACTACTGACTGAGTGGCCCAACCCTGTCTATGCTAGCATCATTCAGAAGAGCATTATGAGGTGTAAGGCTTGGGCACTAATTTAAATGTGTCAACACACCTTCCTAAACTTGTGACATACCTTCAAAGCCTACACATTCACATATTCTGGCCATAGATATATAGTCTAAAAAAAAATTCACACAGACTATCAGATGCATGGTGAACAGTAGCAAGTAACTCAGTTAAGCAAATCCCAACAACAAAAGAGGAGCTGGTGTATGTTGCAAAAACAAGTAACCACAAAATGCTGAAACCAGTTCCAACGTACCAGATATGGTGAACCACAGAGGAGTCCTTCTAATAAATGCCACATACAAATTTAATATATAGTACATACAATAACAAATTAAAAAATGTTTAGCAAAAAAAGTAATTTACAGTTTGCTTTCATCCATTAAAAAAAACAGACTTCATCAGATGAAAACTAATCCACTAGCAGCCACTCAGTTTATATAATTTGATCATATGACCAAAGAAAAATGATGCCAACATTCAAATACCTAGAAAAAAAAAACCTGACAAATGTAACCTGAACCAATCCATCCTTTAAATATTAATTACATGAAAGGATAAAAAAAAACTACACAGAACTGCAATTATACAAATGTATTAACATTAAGTCCGTTACTAAAAAACATAAAAATTTATATTTAATATACACATTCAAAGACTTAAATGTATGAGCTAATAAATATATCAAATAATAAATATAAATGTCCTAACAAATGTATTGATTTTCATAAATTATAATATGGCTGTTGTTAATTTTAAAATAGGAAGAATAGAAATGTTTCCATTTATTTCTAGCTGGGTAGCTGTATTGAACTTCAGCTGACATAAAAGCTCCTTATATTCAGGTGTGGATTCCCAGGCTCCACCCTTGAGTCAGGGACTACTCTGCCCAGGATGCCAAAAATTAAAGTTGTCAAAACCATGACATAAAACATGTTTATATAAGGCATTGTTACTATTAACATTCCTGATACCATAATAATGTTCAGAAATCCATTTCCTTAACATTCTATCAGTTTTACCTACATAGAAGGCAGTACAAGTATAGCACATTGCTAATTCAACCACACAAGTACTGGCACAATTACCTTCTTTCAGATGGACATTAACTGATTCACTGCTCTATGAACAAACTCCCTTTTTCAGGGAAATGAATTCAGCCTCTAATATATACTTACACTGACTGCAAAAAAACAGATTTCCTTGTTCCCATACCAGGCTCATTAGTTAATTTTTAGATGTCTCACAAAGTCTTTTTAAATTCTAATTTGTCCTATACACAGAGGTGGGTTTTTCTTCCACCAATTTGTATAAATCATTATCCAATTTAAAAATATTCCAGTTGTTTATAATTATTGATATAACAGATTGACTCTTGGTACTGTATTGTAAAACAAAGGATTTATCAAACCAAGAAATGTAGTTTGGAATAAAGTAATTTGTCCAGAGACGCTTTATGGATGTGTGGTTGGAAAGGGGGGAGGGGTGAAGAGGTGGTGAGAGAGAGTAATAATACTGAATAGTGAATGATGGGATATTCGGGAGGGAAGAGTTAAGGTTAGGGGAAGTGTTTTAGCGTGGAAGTGAGGGAAGTATAAGGAGGTATTAATGTGATTTTATGTAAGAGTTGGGAGGTGGGGAGTTCAGATTTAGATGTGAACTTGCTGCCCATCCTCCCTCCCTTCTGAGACACCAGTAGGTACTTCTGGGAACACATAGGCCCCAGGTTAATAGTGGTTTGTAAGGTGGAGTTGGGCTGCAGATGCATTAATATGTTTTTTTTTGTTCCCAATAACAATGGTTTTCTGAGGCTAAAGTTTAAGAGGCAGGATTCTTTGCTTTTGGTCAGGAATAGGTGTGGGGTGATGTTGTTTTTCTCCATTAAGGAGTTCTTACCTGTAGTGGGCTTGCTAATGAGAAATTAGAAATATGTCAAAAATGCTCTTGCATGTAAGTGGTTATGCACAAATATATACATTATTGTTGTTGGTTACTCTGTTTTGGCTAGGGCCATGTTGTTGTGTTTGCAATTTAATAATAACTCACAGATATTTGTCTTTAAGTTTTTGGATTCTCTCCTTTCACACAGTTCTTAGTCCTGGCTTGTTTGCTTTCTCAGTGGTTTTTTTTCATACATTTTGGTCAGTCATTGTTGTTTCACAGCATTGTGGTTGTCCTTTTGTTTTTGGTTTATTGCTGGTGTGACTATTGGTGGTGGTGGTGGAGCAGTAAATGGCAGTGCTTTGTTACTGTGATGGTTCTCAGAGAAGAATGTGTGTGTTCACTAGCTGGGAGTAATGGTTGATCACTGTGCATGCACGGTACAGCATTAACAGCCATAAGGGAGGGGAGGGATGGTGAACTTTTTATCATACAAATGCGCTGTTTGTATGTGGAGTTTCCCTATGCCTGATGGATGCTCATCCTACTTTGGGCATCATAATTTGAAAGGAAATGCATCATTATAAGGAAGATGATATATTTTACAGAAACTTGTCTCTCGACTGTCCAGTTTTTGCAGAATGTCTGGAATTTTGCTTTAAGTTTTTTATCTGTTCCTTACAAAGTTTTGGTTTTCTGGCAAATCACTAGACAGTTATTGAGAACTCCATTAAGAAAATGGTGGTAGACATTTGAGTATCAGACTGCATGACCATTGAAAGTTTCGTGCTAATGTAAAGTTTTTTTGTTCTGTCAATTTTCTGTGTTTTGTAGAGTGATATATAGGAGTTCCTAGTTTGGTCCTTTGTCCCTCCATTTTTTTTTTGTTATGGCTTTGTCTGGATTTCTTGCTCTAAGTAAATGGAAGATATGTAACTTTGGGGGCAAGGCACTTTGATGTTTTAGTTTAAGTGGGCATATCAAGGTTGTATCGCTTCCATTAAGAAGGCAAGCTATTAAATTACTTGGTTGTCATTAAAGCAGTTTAAAGGCTTTGTCATTCTGTTATTAGCTACACATTGCTAAGGTAAGAATCTAAAGGTCAGCAGGCTTTAATAGCTCAACAGTATGGTGATTTCAGTCAGCACAGTCCACAGTTGATGGCCAGTCCAGAGCCAATGCATTTATTACATGTAGTTTGGAACAAACTATTTAGGTTGTGAGGTTGGTATAATGCTTATGGCATTTGTCTCATACAGGCGAGTTACAGGGTTTGAGTTTAACTTTTGGGTAAGTTAAGTGCAGTGTTCAGGAGCTGTCAAGTTGATGGTATAGGGTTGGTTTGTTTTTTTCACTGCTTGGGGCTCTTGTTTTAGATGGGCACAAAGCAGTGCCCCCCCCCCTTTTTTTCATCTCTCATGATGGCTAATGTTTTTTCTTTCTTTTGTCAGATGGCTGAAGCTCACAGCTTGAGGTGGAGATGGGCAATGATTGTATGGCAAGGAGAGGAAGTGTTCACTGTTCTGAGAGCTGCCGATGATGGAGCCTCCTATGTCAGATGAGTCCTGTATGTCAAGAAAGAAAAGATGAGCACAGGCACCAAACAGCAATTCAGAGGCATGGGGAAAGCAGGTCACAAGTCCACAGCTAGTGCCGCAGTGGACGTTACGGCTGGTAGAACAGCTTCCAATACCTCTTCAGGTAATAATATTTTGTTGGGATTAGATGGAAGTAGTGCAGACTTTATGGGGTGTGGGGGTAGATGGTTGGTATGCAAAGGAAGGGAGCCAGTACAGAATAATGGGGAGGTAGCAGGTGATGTGGTGGATCAGGAGCTTATTAGAGAGGTGGGGCAGGTATATTGGGAGACGCTGAGTGGGAGAGTTTATTTAGGGTTCTCATTAGGTAGTGAGAGATCTAGTCTGGATTGGGCCAATTCATCACTGAAGTGATAGGTTTTGATTTTGGGATGTGACCAGGGGATTGGTTAACTATGTATGCTTTAATCAATCCAAAACGGGGGTCTTTTTGACCCCCTCATATTCATGCACTGGTTAAAGAGAAGAGCTGGAAAGGTAAGTATATAGATATATTTGAATTAATTGATGTGGAAGTGGTTCAGTGACTATTGGAATCTGAGGCGGTGAATAACAAGGATTTTTTGGCAGCCTTGGTGGCATTGGGATAGTAGAGAGTTGGAAGGCTTTCAACTAGGGCATGGAGAACTGGGTGGTGGGTTTCATGTACTACATGGCAAATTGTTTGGAGAAGGATAATTCCTGGCTTTGCCACTTCTGGCATATTCTCTCACAATTCACAAGGCCCAAAGGTTATGTACAGAGAATCCATAGATGTGGTATGATTAGTGGTTTTCAAAAAGGAAAGTGGTGGATCAGTCATTGAGATTGGAAGTTAGGCACCCAAACACTTGGTTGGCTACCATGATGGATAATTTTCTGGCTTCTCTCAATGAGGTAAGTTAGGTGGAGAAGTGGCTGGAGTGTGTTGGGCATTCAATGCAATAAGTTGCTTGTGGCATACCGTTTTTCACATACTTGTTTGAATTGTGTGGTAGCACATCCAACATCTCAGTGTGGCTGTTAGGAAGGGAATTTGGTTAATGCAGGTTCTTCCATGTCTAATACTGAATCATTATCTACAGGGCTTACAGACATTTTGTGGGTGGGGCAATTTTCAAGGGCAGAGTGGAGGCTTGTCTTTTTGGGGACAGAGGGATAAACCAGGTTTCTCATTCAACAGTTAATGGACAGTGAATGAGTTACATGATGAGTCATTTTCCAGATTTTTAAGGTTGTAGAGAAGTTGATATGAGGTTTTCCTGTGGATTTTCAATTAAGTCTGAAGTTTGTGGGGATGGATCTGTTTGCAAAAATGTACATTCTCTGTGGGGGAAAGAAGAGGTACTAAAAGGTTTGCTGGAAAAGGGGCTGCATGTCAGCAGCAAATAGGTCCCTTTGATTAGCCTCCTTTTGCTAGTTTAATGTATCACCATTGGGTTTGGTCTGTAAAAAAAATCACCTGGTAAATTTTGGCTGATTCACCATTTGCCTTATCCAGAAGGGAATTCAGTTAATAATTTAATTTCCAAAGAGGATTCAAAGGTTAAGTATGCTTCATTGGATGAAGCTGTGGCAGTCATTAGAGGGTTTAAAGATTTGTGATTGGTAAAGGTTGATAGTGAATTTGTATTTCGATTGCTGCCAGTACAGAAAGAGGAGTGGCCATTTTTGGGCATGTTGGTGGACAGTAAGTTTTATTTTGATAAGGCCATGCCAATGGAGTGTCCATTGGCTTGTGCTGGCTTTGAGAAGTTTAGCACCACACTTCATTGGATTTGTCAACAAAGAGTCAGTTCTCAGAAGGCTGTACATTATTTGAATGATTTTTTTGTTGATAGGTGAAGGGTTTGCAAGGGCGCTGGAAGGTATGTGGGCATTTCTGGCAATGTGCAAGGAGCTGGGTGTTCTGTTGGCTCTCCAAAAGTTGGATGGCTCTGCCAAGGTATTGTCTTTTCTAGGTCTTTTAGTGGACACAAAGTAGGGGTTGTTTTTCCTTCCAGTTGAGAAGATAGAGTGCTTGAAATACAAGATTGCTTGGATGATGGTTAGGGACAAAGTGTGGATTAGGGATGTCATGGAACTTTTAGGGCTATTGAAATGTGCATGCCGGGCAATTCATTCTGGTCATACATTTTGTAAGTCAGTGGCATTTTTGTTAAAAGCTGGGAGAAGCAAACACCATTAGGTGAGGATTGGTAAACTTGTTTGTTCAGATTTAGCACTGTGGTTGTTCTTCTTGGAACAATTTAATGTCATTCCTTTGCTGCAAGTGGATTGGATTTGTAAGGAGGATTTGTAATTATTTACAGATGCAGCAGGGGGTATTGATTGGGATGGGAGCATTCTTTAGCTGGAATGGTTTGTGGCTCATTGGCTGGATGACTGGGAGGATGAAAGGAAGGATGTTGTCGCCTTCTTGGAACTGATGCCTATTCAGGTAGCTTCAGTGGTATGGGAAGAGTGTTTGTGGGACAGGAAGGCGATTTTT